>NW_010171079.1:6031-24799 GCF_000695765.1 Mesitornis unicolor | reverse complement strand
GAAGAGCGGAATGGAGTTTACAATGCTGTACAAAGACATGCACCAGATCAACCGGTCCAGGATCCATCTGGGCACAGTCTCCTCCTGCAGTGTGAGGGATATTGCATCTCAGTTTGAGAATGAAGCGAAGGACAGGATGGAGCACAGCCTTAGTCGAGAGGATTCAGAGCAGATCCCCAAACACACAGTTTCGTCCCGTATCAGTGCCTTTGAGCAGCTGATTGAGAGATCCCGATCAATGCCCTCACTTGACTTTTCCATTGGACAAAACAAATTCACCACTTCTCTCCAGTCTAAAGCTTGTCTGAGTTCTGCCTACTCTGCAGAGATTCTTTTGGATTTGTCAAAAGCACACCAAGAAGAGAAGGATGCTGCCAGTTTGGCAGATAAATCCTCCCACTCCTGCAGCAATGTGGAGGACACAGCTTCAGATGTCAGTGATGCCATCCCTATGGACACACTTTCAGCTTGTACAGATGAGATAGATCTTCTCTCAAACGCATCCAATGACAGTGGCAGCAGCAGCAGCAACTTTAATGGGCCTCAGAAGCATAAAGTCAACAGATGCAAAGGCGCGTGCCCAGCTTCCTACACCAGGTTCACTACCATCCGAAGGCACGAGCAGCAGCAGGCCTCCAGGAACACTCATTCCAAAGGGGATATCTATGGGGACAGACACGTGCTCCCCAGAAACGTCTACCTAATGAGCCCGCTCCCCTTCCGATTGAAAAAGCCCTTCCAACACAAATCCTGCAGGACTCCACCCCCAGACTGCCTGGGAAGCCTGGCAGTGCCCAGCCCTGAGAACCCAGATGATCCTATGCAGCTGCAGGGGAGCGTAGGAGACAAGAGTCACCACTCCCAGCACCAACCATGCTCCAGAAGCAGGCCTCTAGCCCCCAGGCGCCTGTCTTCCTATGACATTCTGGAGAGGCTTAGCTACTTCCCCAGCGTGGGATCTAGCCGAGATAGCTTCATGGGCCGGGCTGGCACTCCTGACTCCTTAAACAATGTGAACCCTGTTCCGTACGCCCTCTGTCATGGCCTGGACACAAACAACAACCCGCACAGTGAACTTGGGACGTACCCAGGAGGTGGCTTTTTGTGTTCTTTACCAGTGTCCCTTCATCTGTCTCTTTTCTTCCTTACCCCTCCCCTTTTCTTCCACAACCCTTGCATTTTTTCTCTCCGCCTTTGCATCCCCTGACTCTCTCTGTTTTTTCCCCTAGTGTGTCTAACGTCCTTCGCATGTCTTGGTGAGCATTTTTGTTCAGGACTTGTTAACAGCTGCACTTCTGAGAAACGATTTCCACTGCCTTGCTAATCACATCGAGTTCAGTTTGCCTCTCAAGCAACTCCAGGGATGCAAGAATCTCAACATGAGATGTTTCTAGTCCTATATCATTTACACATATGGGAATATAAAACAAACCCAGATGATTTGCTTTAAGGAGCAGTTTCTCAAGGTCTAGTTGTGTGTGCGTGCGTGTGTGTGTGTGTGTGTGTGCGCGTATTGAATTTTTCTCAACAGTAAAATGCCAAATCATACTTTGATGGCAGCAAATCTTTTCTTCACAAAGTCCTTCTATGTCTATATACTTTCCTGTACCATTATCTTCTACCTGTTTTTGGATCTTTGTTCACAAGTACAGCCCAAAAGGGAAAAAAATGAAAATGTACAAATTATCAACATCTGATTGGCAATTTGGTCAATGGCAATTGAGAATCCCTGCTGTCATAATAGAAACAAATTGTTTAAAAATATCTCTTTTTTTCCTTTCTGGTTCTGCTAGATAAATCCGTCTGTATTTTAACTTCCTTATGTTGTTTTGAAGTAGATTCAGAATCACCAAGGCATTTTGCACCAGTTGATTACATGGAAACTCCAGAAGAAATTATCCGCAGACGGCACGATGATAAAGAGGTAATGCCCTCCTTTATGGTCTAATAACAGCTGTAGCAGTTCCACATATAAGAAACATGGCATTCAGCCTTATATAAGGACAGCTTGTATGTTCATGGCTATGTATATTGGAAGTTAGATCACAAAGCTTGAAGGAGTATGTTTTAAATGTAATACTATGCCTGCCACTGATTTAACGTATAATACGTAGTCCAGTAGTTTAGTTTTTGTTTAAAATGAACCTGATAGTTCTTTTCAATTGCACAAAATTATATATAGGGGATTTAAAGAATGTAAAAAGGCTGGAGATGTATGTGAGGTGTGGTACAACACCTCACTACTCACAGATAAAGATTAAATGGTGGTTCTGTGAGTAAGTTAGGGTTTCAGTGGTCTCCAAGCAAGCTACTTAAGTCTGTATTAATGAAACTGAGAACAGTATTTTTCGTGTGGGAGTCCTCAGGTTTTGAACAGCAAATGTAAGATATTTTAAGCTATCAGAAGGCGTAAAGTTTCCTCGTAGTACAAACTAGAATTCTTTGTGGTGTCTCAAGTTGGTGACAGAATGTAGCTGACCTTTTCAAAATGGCTGGGCAACACTGGGACAGGCTGAAATAATAGGAAAGCCATGTAGACTTTTTAGCACTGACTGTATTCAAGTTGAGTTAAAGAAGTTATAAATTGACTGCTTTCCAGGAAGCTGGAATTAATTTTTACTGCCTGGAGGGGAGAAAAAAAATAATTGCATTTTTAGTCTTAACTTTCTGAGTTCAAATGTTGTTTATGTGTGCTTTGAAATATGGTAAAACGTGCTCTTAAATCCTGTGTGAAAAATACATTTTTGCTGTCTTCTCCCATGAAACCGTTAGTAATATTCCCACTTCCAAAATCCAGCACAGAAACCTGTGTAAGAGCAAAACTCTGAATTCACTAAGACCTGCTGGCTTCAAATGAGTTAGCACAGAGCTGAACTCTTCAGCCTACAGTCAGTCCCAAAAGGTGGAAGAATCCTTCTGCCCAGGTACTCAAGAATGCACATTTTCTTTAGTGTGCCAGAGACTTCAGAAGTCTAAAATAATTATTTATTTTACAAAGTTTATTACATAAGCCCAAAGGAAATGTGGGAGAGAACCTGGTACCTGAAGATGGTTAGGCACTCTCCAAGCTCCTTGCAAAGCTCAGGGGAGTTTGGTGTCTCAGAAGTTACTTGTGGAGCTGATTCAGGTCTCTTGGAAGTCAGTGAGAGAGTCAATGGGAGAAGCTCCTTGTTGGTTGAAGGGGATTTGGACCAAAACTCCTTGTTGACTTCCATCAGCTTTGAATCAGATCCTCTCTGTGAGCTGGATTTCAGCTATGCCATAATGGTGATGTACCTTCTGTGCTTGCAGAATTTATTGTGTAGTTAGTAGAATCGGTATTTTATGTTGAACTGTAAAATCCCAGCTATTTGCTGGGACCTCAGATATTTTTACTTAAGTCTCATTTATGGCAGCTTTTGAATGCCTTTAACTAGATGATTTACTGCCCATTTTATGCAATTTTATGGCAGAAACTTTTAGAGGACCAGAGACGGCTTAAACGTGAGCAAGAAGAAGCTGATATTGCAGCTAGAAGGCACACAGGGGTTATTCCAACGCACCATCAGTTTATCACTAATGAGCGATTTGGGGACCTCCTAAATATAGACGATACAGCAAAGAGGAAATCTGGGTCAGAGGTCTGTTTTAGTTACCTCAGTCTGCTGCTTGACCCAAAGCAATATTTGCCTCTCACAATGTTGTGCTTTAGGCCGACATTAGCTCTTCAGAGAATGTCGTTTGTTTTTTTTCCCACCTTCCCCTTTCCCATTCTGGCTTCATTTAGATCTGCTTTGACTCTTGTGCCTGGAAAATTAATTGATATTTCTATACCGAGCTGCATATGTTAAAGCATGCCTGCTGAGAATTGCTGGTGCACACCTGTGATGCATGCCTTTAAATATCAGCTACTTTTAGTGAATCAAAGGCATTCTACATCTTTTGCATCATATTGCTACGTTGTCTCCTTGTCTGTGCCTTATGCTTAGAAACTTCATGTCTTCTTGATCCTGGCCATGCAACTGTCTCATAGTTGTTTTTTTTTTAGAAATAGATTGTTTCTTCTCCTCTTAAAAGATGCTTAATGTCCTTTAGAAACAATTGAAAAAGTCTCAGCATGTTTCACTGCGTAAAACCTGGAAGTTTTTTCTGGAAGAGACAAAGGAGGAGGTAGAAGGTTTTCCCATGAGCTCAAGGCACTTTTCCTGAGGGCTGGATGCTCAGTCCAGATGTCCTGACCAAATACCTTTTCCTGTCTTAGGATTGCTCCTGGGGCTCTTGACAGTGGCTCTGTTTCTCCAGAGGCGCTTCACTGCGGTGGTGGGTGAGGTGGTCACCATGTGGATGAAGTACACTTGTCTGACGTTCATGTAGTTTCAAATACTCTGGTGCCACATGAATGTGACTGCTTCTTCTTTTATGCTCTGTTACATAAGTGACTTTAAAATTGCCTGAATGTTTTGTGGCCTCTAGAAAATCAGCCATGTAAATCAATCTTTAAAGCCTAGGCCTGCTGTCAACATCCTCATTTGCTTTACTGCCACTGAAGATATTTTTTTAGACACGTACTTAATTTATGCATATTTTCTCCTCACCTTTGTCTCTTTCCTACCAATTTATACATAATACATGAGTCACATTGCAGGATTCAGCAGGGCCAGGTAATAATCAATAAGAGCCACATCAAATAAAATCCTGGTTTTTTTCCAGCTGGTAAATTTTGGTTTTCCATTCCCATATCAAGAGAAATTTGGTCCTGGAGCCCTAGTAACTGTAGTTACTAGAGCAGCTTTCATTCAGCAGGGTTTGTCACATTTAAAAGTTTACTGCTGTTAAATCTGTTTCCTGTAGAGCTCTCAATTACTGTTATACCAAAAGTTGGCACTTTCTGCCCTGGTGGGAGAGACCCATCCAGCATATTTGCACTGTAGTATCGGTTGCACATAAGCTTGCAGCAGAATACCTGCATTCAGTTTCTTCCCCAGACTAATTTTAGCTATAGAAGAGTTTGGATGCTTTTCCTCAGAAAAGCATTGAAATCCTAATTATTATTTTAATGTGTTGATTTTTTTGATCTCTAGATGAGACCTGCTAGAGCCAAGTTTGACTTTAAAGCGCAGACGCTAAAGTGAGTACAGCTTCTTACTACTGCCTTGAGTGTTCTTCCTCTGCTTTCTTAGCTAGGATGCAGCATTTATGAAGTGTCATGCAATTGGAACCATGTTTTGGGAGTCTCTTTCCAGTAGCTCAAAGTAAAGGTGTCCATAGTAAGGCAGGGAAAAATAATACGAATCTTGCAGGTTGTAGCCTCTAAAGGACCTTTAGGAAAATGTCTTCTTTCTCAGCACATCTGTATCCCATGTGATTTTTAGGGCACTAAAAATCTACACTCTTTACTGGACAAGTGAGTTCTCTGAGTGAGGGGGAGCCATGGGAGAGCGCTCTGGCTGATGTTCCTCCTCCTCCACACCTTGTAAACAGGATGGCCGGGTGAGACCTGGCAGCAGCTCTGTCACTGCCCTTGTGCTGAAGACTGAAGGGTTTCCCCTGCAGGACATCCCTGGTTACGTTCTGATTTAGGAGCTGGAAGAACTGTGTTAGTCAGTAGCTCACTGCGTAAGCCTGCCGTGCAGATTGTCAGAAGAACATAGATGTGCAGAACAGCAGCATCTTTTTCACTCGCTAAGCATAGCCCGAAGTCAGCAAGGGACTTAGATGCCTAGCTTTAAGCACTTAAGCTTTAAGCATCAGATTTTCCCGATTCAGGACTTATAATAGAGTGGTCACTGCTCCCCTGGCATCTTGTAGATACACCAGTGGATGTTTCTGGTGGCATTGTTGTACCTCTAAGCCCTGTTGTGGTCCCTCAGGTGAATCACACAGCACTACTCCTTCTTTTTGGGGAACACTGCTGTGAAGAGGCTTGGAAAAGGCCCTTCCATCTGCATGAGCTTGAAGAAGCTCTCATTTTAACATTGCTAGGGAAGGAAGAATGAAGAACAGAGTTCAGTGAAAGATGTAGTGCTTTTCTTCTCAGGTGCAAATGTCCTGGGAATGTTTTGTTATATGTTATATCTAATCAACAAACTAGCTTCTGTTAAAATCATGTGTCTCTTTGGAAGGCACCTGTGACATGACCTGTTTCAAAACAGGAACTGAGCACTGCTCACCATACCCAACATGGAAAGCAGACAGTGGCATCTTTTGCTTGAGCTTGACCCTGTTGCTGCTGGAGGGTATGTGTTTAGTAGGGCCTTCATAGGCAGCTTTTTTGACAGGATGCCCAAAGACCAAGAGAGTGCCTGCAGATCATGATATGAACAGGATGGTTCTCAACATGAGGCTTTCACTTTGGGTGGAGCATGATTTGTATCAAGAGGGCTGATGCAGGCCTTGGTACCTAGAGACTGCAGGACAGAAAACGCATCTGTTGTTCAGTAAAGTTCTGACAGAGCGCTTGTGTTGTTAACAGGGAACTTCCTCTGCAGAAAGGAGATATTGTTTACATTTACAAGCAGATTGACCAGAACTGGTATGAAGGCGAACACCATGGCAGAGTTGGCATCTTCCCACGGTCATACATAGAGGTAGCTGCTTTCCTTGCAGGTGTTCTCTTTGCCCGCTCCCTTTCTGCCAGTGTCCAGTTTATGGGCTTTCTGTATGTGACTCATTTGATTCTGTTTGTTCATTCTAGCTCCTCCCACCAGCTGAGAAAGCTCAGCCCAAAAAGCCATCACCAGTGCAAGTATTGGAATATGGAGATGCTGTTGCTAAGTTCAACTTCAATGGAGATACACAAGTGGAAATGTCCTTCAGAAAGGTAGGACTTTTCTTGTGCTGATGAATTGAATCCAGGCAAATGCTGAAGTTTTTTAACACCAGTAACTTGCAGTTTCCAAATGAAAGCTCCAATAAGATGAACAGCATGTTCAGGAAAGATTCCTTCTCATCACCCATGTTTTCATTCCATAGCCATTATGTAGTGCTTTGTGGTGAGTGTGTTGCAGGTAGGCTGAATCAAGAAGTGCCAATCACTGCCTTAGGGCTAGCTGAGAAGATACTTGGAGCACAGGTGCTAAAAGCCTGGCTTTGCAAGACAAATTGGATATTTGGTAACATATCTCCAGTCTGATTCTCTCCAGTGGAGATGCATACAGTCACATGAGAATGGCAACATAGAAAAGAAGGAAACTGGATTCACCTTCCTTCATACTACAAGCCAAATCATTGTGCATAGGCAAGTGTGCTTCTGTGGTACTGAATGCAGAGTGAAGAGATAGGAATGAGCTGTTCAGAGCAAAGCTAGCTATATTTAGATTAAGTAGCAGCATTTTTCCATCTCAGCCAGCTTTCTGTTTTGATGCTCATATTAGATCTTGTCTGTCTTCTCTTTTAATTATACATGAAGGCAGGACTTGCAGTTTATATTAAGGATGTGAAAGTCACTTCATTTGTCAGCAAAATAAGAGAGAGCATAGAGAGACCTAGTTTAAACTGTGGACCTGTGCATACTCCCTGTACACCTCATACCACTGAGAGTCTTGTGGTCTGTCTGAAATGGCTGGTTTCCATTTTTTTAACTGATTTTTAGCTCCAGGGTCTTGAAAATGTGAGCATAACTGAGTTTGCAGACAGTCCAAGTCAGCACCAGAAGATCTGCATTTCTTCCTCCTCTGAACTAAAAAAAATCTTTCCTATCCAGAGGTCAGAGTTAGGACCACATAACTGGGAAATAGGGGAGGCTGAGGGCCACTGACTGTTGTAAGTCAGTTGCAGCAAGATTGAAAATGTAATCTGCTTTTTCACCCCATAGGGTGAAAGGATCACGTTGATTCGACGAGTGGATGAGAATTGGTATGAAGGAAGAATCTCTGGCACCAGTCGCCAAGGCATCTTCCCTGTCACTTACGTGGAGGTGCTCAAACGGCCAGTGGTCAAGAATGCCATCGACTATCCTGACCCCCCAATGTCCCTCTCCCCTAATCGCAGCATGACGGCTTCACCACAGGTATTTGGACTAGATACAGCCAGTTACAGCACCTTGCAGAACAGGGTTTTTGCTATTGCTGTGCAAGAAGCAATTGACTGAAAAAAGCTGTAGCTAAGACTAGTGTTTTGTGCAGTAAAAGCCATGTGCTCCCTGCAATATGCTGCTACTGCAGGAAAAGGTGATGTTTCATTTACTAGAAAGGTTAATGAATGGGTCATTCAGGGATTTGGAGACTCAGCTTTTCATCTTTGATCTGTAGCTTGAATTCAGGCCAGGTTGAAAGGGCTACAGTTTACAGCCATCTGAGTAAATTTCACTGCCAGAGATGGAATGAATTGGTGATCCAGCTCTTCCTGGAGACATGTTTACACTTTATGGATCTCCACTGTGATGAGTTAATTTATTAGTTATGACTGTTCAAAGGGTGTTACAGACTGCTATAGTCTGTAGGAGTCATTATGTTGATCCCAGTACACTTGAATCAAGCTGTATGCTTACTCCTAATGTTCCAGCTCACAACCAAGATTTTGGGAGACCAGGGTCAGGAGAGTGGTCTGTATTATTTGAAATCAATGCTAAATTAACTCAGGTTTTGAGAGCAGGCCAGTCTGGGATCTTCCATGAAGATTCACTATAAACCATACTGCAGTTCAAACCAGAAATCAAAATGACAGTAGGTAATTGGGGATCCCAGAATATTTGCAATGGAAATCATATCAGGGAGGCAGTGAGTCTCTAAATCCCTTGGTTTTGCTTTCATCCTGCAAATACTTAAGCTTGAAGGTCAGTGTATGTGTCTGGGTTGCAGCCATGAGGTTCTGGTGCACCCGTGTGTCACCCACAGGACTGAAGCAAGGTTGTTCTGAGGTCAAGACTGCAAGGAACAAAAGTGGAGAATTGGGATCAGGAAAAAGGGACATATGGTACCAGACAGACGGGAAAGATTGCCATGGCTCATGCCTAGTGTCTGTCTGGATCTTCCCTAAAAGGAGTGTTTTTATTCTTAGCCACGGTGTAAAGAGAAAAGACTTCTTGCTTGTTTGGGGTGCCTTGTCAAACTGTACCTCAGCTGAGCTTTTCTGTTTGAGCTTGGCAGTCTCTCCATAGCTGTGGCCTGTCTGCCACAGCTCTCTGCAAATTTCTCCCTTTGATGGAAAAGATCGTATCCACCCTTTTTTTGTTTCCTTTGCTATTCCTTTTATTCCTCCCCTAGTAAATCAATTTTCTTCCTTACTTTTTTGCCTAACTTGGCAAAGGACTGAGAAATGCTCTGATCAGTGCTAATGTGACTGATCTCACTGATATTGCTGGTGGTAATAGCTAAGGGCAGAACTCAGTTGTGTGCTCTGCCTTTATAAACACAGGGCCTACTTTAATCACCTGAAGACCAAATAGCCACAGCTGGCTGTTTTGATCCCTTTCTCCTCCACAGCTTCAGCAATGCAAGCTTCCTGAAGAGTAGGCATTGCTCGTGCTAGAGTTGGATAAAGTCAAAATTCGTTGCAGCAGTGAATTCTGACTAGGTCCATGGTGTGAGTTGCTGAGGCCCCAGCTATTACTGCCAGGCCAGTCAAATGCTGCATGCTGCCACCATGGATGGTGGCTTCAACTGCTACCTGAGGGACTTACAGCATAGGAAGTGAAGTCTAAGGTTTTCCACAAGATGTTTTATGTCTGAGATCATGGCAAAAGCTGGAGAAGGGTGTTAGCAGCACAGATACTGACTGGACTCTGTGGTTGGAGCTACTGTGGACAGCACATTCTCCAACACAGTGCACCTGTCCATGGAAAACCTATGCACCATGCTTGGTCACAGATCTGCTCCTCTCCACACTCGCTTGCTCTCCTTTTACTTTTGCTCAGTCGTTTTGTATTTTCCTTTATTATTTTTCTGTTCATTTCTTTCTTTTTTCTCTCCTGCTTTTGTCTCCTTCAAGTCTCCCAGCTCTGAGCTGCTCCATACACCAACTCCTCCGCCTTTGCCTTTCGCGCGCCGCGCCTTATCTCCAGAGGTGCAGGCGGTCACATCCGAGTGGATTGCTCTGACCGTGGGAGTGTCTCCTAGCACCACTCCTGCCATAACTCCTCCATTGCCTCCTCTGCCTGAAGCCTCTCTCTCTCACACTGACTCTCTCTCGCCTTCTGCTGCAGCCAGCCCTTCTCCCCCGGTCAGCCTCCACCATTCTCATCTCTCTGGCTCCTCGACTCCCAGGTCCATTAAATCCCCATTGCCCTCTTACTCATCCAGACCTCAGTCCTCCGCTCACAGTTTCTATCAGGCCACTCCACAAAACGAAGAGAAGTTTGTCGCCTCCCCTTCTCCCAGTGTGAGCTTCTCCAGCTCCCCTCGCTGGGCAGTGGAGAGCCCTGACAGCATCCTCGCAGAGCAGCGTGACACCCCTGGCAGCCAAGCCTGGCTCCAAAAGACTAGAGAGGGCAGCAGCAACCCTGAGCAGGGGACTCACACTGTTCCCAAGATCTCTGTTGAGAGCTGCCTGAAACCATCCCAACTAGACATGCGTGTGAGCCCAGAAAAGAGACCTGTGGGTTCCTCTGAGGACAACCAGTTGTGTCAGGAGCTAATGGCTATTGTGCAGGGAGGTAAAACAGA
Source organism: Mesitornis unicolor (assembly GCF_000695765.1). Taxonomy (NCBI): domain Eukaryota; kingdom Metazoa; phylum Chordata; class Aves; order Mesitornithiformes; family Mesitornithidae; genus Mesitornis; species Mesitornis unicolor. The sequence continues at coordinate 14,219 of NW_010171079.1, read as the reverse complement.
GAAAAGAAGCGTGAGGAAAGGTGATCTGGGAAAATTTCAAAGCTGGGAAAAGAAGGTACTTCTCCTGCATGTGTGTGCGCTGCTCTGAGTCGCTGATTTTAACTGGTGTGTGGAGGTTTGTGCTGCTTTGCTGGCCAGAGAGAGCAAGAGGCTGCCACATGTCAATTTGTTGATCCTAAGACATTCTTTCAGGGATCACCAGTGGCATTCACTGGATAGCAGATGAAAAAGTCTTAGAAGAGGACTCAGGAGCAGTGTAGTGAAAATGATAATAGATGGATAATAGATAGATAGATTAGAACAGATAATAACACAGGACTGACTCAGTTGGTCATATCTAATGTGTCCCTGGTAGTGTAATAGATGAAAGTATCACACAGGCCTTGTGCCCACATACCTCATAGTGTAGAATACAGGCAATTCCTTGCTATTCAGAGATTTTCCAGTGTGCAATGGATCATCTTTGGTTATAGGATTTATTTGTTTCTCCTAAAGCCAAGGACTGAAAAGCCTTGTAAATATCAGCCTGGCTCCTAGAATCACAAAAGCTGTTCCCTGTTTATCCTGGAGCCTATGGTTTAGTGAACCTTAGTCTGGGATGTGCATTATTAAGTCAGGGAGGCTTGATTATTATATGTGCATTGAGTGGAATTTATTACCTTTACATTTCCAAAATGATGTGAAAGGGTCTAGCCACAAATGAGAATTAGACCTAGCGATTCTTTTCCCCGAGAGTTTTTAGTTATAGATGGCTGTATGTTACAATGAGAGGAGAGGGGACATAGGGGAGCCCTCAAGTAGCTTCTGCAAAATAAAGTCTGGCCCCAGTCTTGGTATAGGGGATCTGTCTTACTCTGCAGTGCTCAGTTGACTTGGGGTCCACTGTGGGCTACAGCCCAGCCCAAATACATTACAGCACCCCCATGCTACCTTGTATAAGAGTGGGATTTTGAAGAGCTCAAAATCATAGCATGATAAATACTGTCTTGGATGCACTGCGATAGCCTCCAAGACATACCCTATTTAGCCAACATTAAATAATGAGGATCTAGGGTTTCTAAGATTACCTATTTCACACTGGGAAATCTTATGACAAATTGTTTGACTTCTGCTTGAATCATAACCAGAAGTGTATTGAAACCTGTGTAAAGACCATGCTGTTTACCATCTGGATATATTTTTAGTAGCATTTTTACAGGCATAACCTGCATGTGTAAAACAGAATGAAGTGGTCAGCTCAGACAAACTAACTGGACACTGCACTTGCCCTTGCATGGAGTTATGTTTGCTGTGTGTGCGTGGTATTTGCTGGAGAGTAGATGCTCTTATCACTAGCAGTGATTGTGATAAGAGAGTGTGTGCCAAGCTGACCAACTTTTCTTTTCTTCGAAAGACTGCAGACTCAAAAGCATTCTCTTCATCTGCTCCTCTCTCTTCCTCTGCCCTCTCTTCCTCTACTGTCACAACACAGCCACCTCCCCGACTCACACGCAGAGTCAATAAGTCACAGGTAATCATCTTTGCTGATTACTCTTCCATTACCCAGAGTTGTTTCCATGCCATGTCATTGTTTTTTTCATATGCTTGTTGAGCCATTCATTGATTCCACAGGTGAGATATTTCTCCTGTCATTTAATTCAGAATTTTATTTTTTTAAAATAATTTTAAATTACTTCTGGGCTGTGCAGAAGCGCAGGTATGGGCAAAATCTTTGGCTGGTGCAAATCCACATAGCTCAAGTCTGGGTTTCCACCACTTTGTACCAGTATCTGGTTTTCTGTTCCTCCAAAGGATTAACCCAGGTTTTATTTAGTTCTGACCTTGAGTGCCTACAGTACAATTGCATTATAAGGCAGTATCGGTGGCCTTGTTATGTAGCATGAGATACTTTGGTCCAGGTTTTGTTTAATCACCTGAGATCACCCTCGGCACGGTGTGGCTGGGATGTCCAGGGTTTGGGAATGAGCAGTGCTTGCAGCTGCCGGTGTCTCGTCAGTCCTTCCAGGCAGCTTCCACAAGATGGCAATATTTGAAACAGAAAGCTCACAACTGACAAAAACTGGACTGTGTGTGTAATGCAGGTAGTGGGGAAACAGTCTTTGGCTTGATCAGTGAACCAGCCAGGCTGCTCATGCAGGTTACGTGTGTCAAGTAGTTGCCAACGTTACTTATTTTCTTGACCAGTTCATGAGAGTCAGAAACAGCTTTAACTCTGAAATCTTCCTGTTGCCTTTACTTACCTCATTTCCCTCTGATTGTGAGCTTGCACAGCTTTTTAGTGAACGACCACCTCCTGCTTCCCTTTTAGTTTCAATATCTGAATCCAGTAGGGTACATATTCTGTTTCACGATAAAAATCCATAGAAGTTTTCTGTGTTGGCCTTTCTCCTGACCTCTGATCTGCTTGGTCCTGCTGGTACTTGTATTGGTTGTATGTGATTCAAAAGAGGAGAAGCAGAGAGCCTTTGGGAAAGATGTTTCTCCTGAGTACTGACTAGCATACAGTTCTATTTTGGGTGTTGCATCTGGTCGTAATAGAACTCTGTGGCCTTTCTTTGGAGTTGAAGTCAAGCCAAAAGTCCATCTTTTATATGCCTTGACAATCAGAACATTGTCAGTGTCAAGTTAAAACTGTGTGAGACATTATCAGTAGTCTTAACCTCCTTTACAGCTCTGGGTCTACAGTTATTTAGGGAGCAAGAGTGGTCTTTATATGTGCAAATAACTTCTCATTATCTGTGTGGCCCATACAGAGGCTGATGGCTGCAGCAGAACTGCAGGTGATACCCTGGAGGCCTTCTCAAAAATCTGTCATCTTTTCATTGATTTTCAAGAAATGAGAAAAGGACTTAGTAGACATTTGGGGTTTGTTTCCATTACTGTCCATCCATGGTGTTTGATGTATTTTGTCATTTTTAATTTTAGGGTTTTTTTTCTTATCATAGAGAACCTCCCCAGTTATTAGATTCTGACCCAGGGTTTTTTGCAGGTTTAAGACCTCTTTGGTACAGATGGACTCTGTTCTTGCCTGTTCCATTAAGTAATAATATTAAGTACCATGGCTCTTTTAGCTATTCTGAAATTATTCCCTTTTGTTTAGTTTCACAGTCAAAACTAAAAAGAAAAATGAACAACCCCACAGCATGTGAAAGATATTTCAAGTATAACTTACAGAGAGTTTATTTCAGTATTCCAGTAAACATGATATTAAGCAGTAATGTAATCTATCCAATTCATTTGTTTCAGGGCACCCTCAGAAAATTTCTGGTTTAATTCCTGTTTTACTCTGAGGTCCTGTTAGCACAGTGACAGTCACCAGTGGTGCTGGCGAGTGTGTGAGCAGTGCAGCAGCTTTGGCCCCAGGGCAGGACTGTGGCCATGGGATGGGGAAGGCACGAGTGGCTGGAGGAGGGTCCCTGCATGGCCCATCAGTGTGAGGGATGTCAGTGGAGAGCTCCTCTCCACTTGTACAAAACCACTCAGGCAGAGTGGTGAGTAATTTCACCCACTTTGTGTTGGTAGAGAGGAGAGCATATGAGGAGAATGCTCAGACCCTATGTTCTCCACTTACTTAGCATGTTCATTACTTAGCACCATCTCCAAGGTAAGCTTTTATCCTGCCCTGCAGTGGTTTTCTGCTGCTCCACAGGATCAACGTGGTAGCATTTCTGCCCAGCATGTTTATTGTCCGAACCAGGGCTGTAAAGCCTGCAGCAGGCATTGGTACCTGCTCCCCATGGAAGATGCGTTTTTCTGGTGTAGATACAGCCTTCATCTTATCATCCATGGGCTGGGGAGTCTTTCCATTGAGTTAGGCAGCCTTTAGGTCAGACTGCTCCACACTGCAGCCTTTTCAGTGTTCTTTGTGAGAGCTCTTTGGCCAGCTTTCCCCTCACTTTCACTAGAGCTGGGGCTTGGTGTGTGCAGAGGTTTTGCTTTTTCTTTTCAGCTAGGCTGGGGAGTCCTCCCTGCTCATGGTTCTCCATTCACATGTGAGGGCATCTCTGCGGGTGTGTGCCCTTCTATGAGGGGATACCAATTTGTCTGTCTCTCTGTCTTGTCTGTCTGTTAGTCTGTTCTGCTTAGCTTTCTCTTTGCTTATGTAGTCCTTTAACTCCCACCAGAAAAGGATGGAAGAAGACATGTGAACACGAGCTGCAATGAACAGACACACTGATGCCGCTTGACTGCGCTAGGAAGAGGGAGAGCACTATTGAGTAGGCCCAGCATCTTTCCTCCTAACAGTTAAAAATCTGCCTTAGAATTTTGTAAGCTCTAAATGTAGAACCCTTTCTGGTATTCTTACAAACCCGCAGTACTCTTTAGATTCATTCTCAAACTGCATATGAGGTGCAAGCAGTGGCCAGCTGGGCTTCAGGACTGACTGTGCCACATATTTGTGCTATCTGTAGACATGGAGATGTAGACACATGGGCACCTGCTTAAGTTTATTCATATAGTCTTAGCAAAGACTATAGTGTGCCTGAAGTGGTAGGGGTTGAGTTGTCCTCACAGGCTGTGAACACCTGTCACTTTTAGGTCCCTCAGTTTACCTCCAGCAGCAGCAGGGCTGGCTTAGTGTTTTGAGGGAACCTCTGTTTTATGCTTTGGAGCTATGCCCCACACTCCCTGATTCCTCATCTACCTCTGGAACATGAAGCCACCACTGTAGGTAGTACATGGGCTTTCTGAACCAGTTTGAAGAGTACTTGGACCTATAACACTTCTTTTCTTCTTTATTCTCTTCTCTCCCTGCAATAATAATGTAGGTTGGCTGGTCATTTTTTTTTAAAAAACAAAAAAGTCATCTAGGCCATGCTATCAGGTCACTTGTTTGAAGCAGTGGAGTGGTACATTTGCAGCCTATAATTATAGGATCTGATCAGTTTTTCATCCTGTTTGGCTAATGCTGCACAGTTGCTGACTTAAGAGTGTTTCATCACTTCAATGTATCAATGTAGGGCTCTGCTGTAGCCCTGGGAGTTTGTGCTGAGACACCTACTGCTATGATAGGAGCTACCTGGATCTCCAAAGCAGAGGCCAGCGGGATCCACTTAGTTGTGTGTCTCATGGAGGTCCCCATAGGATCTTCCCAGAAAAGGGAATGTGGCCAAGTTTCTGATGCTGGTAGGCTGCACCTCCTGGCATTACACATTCAAGCCTGCACCACGGAGCATTCAGAGGTAGTGGCAAGTTTTTAGCTTTCAAATAACTAATCTAATTCATAGTTATTAATGCTTTTTGGAGGAAAAGATGGTCAGGGAGGTCACAAGTAATCAATGAGAAATGGACCGCATGGTCTTAGGTGCTCATGGAGCAATTTCAGCAGTCAATTTATTAATATGGAGCAGAGAAGCACTTTCTTGAATTAAAAAAAAAAAAAAATCTTAAGCTGCCTCTTACCTCAGCCTGGAAATTGGTTTGCCCAGCTAATTGACCACCTGAGTTAGCTCTGTCTCATCAGATTTGATGCACTATATCCAGTTGGTCTGCGCAATATTAATTTTAAATTTCTAATTATTCCATTTGCCTTTCAGAGCTGCTGATAGACAGGCAGGAATTACTTCCAGAAATCCCGTGACAATTTCAGGCTGCGCAGTAAATGCTTTGAATGTGAATTCCACTGCAATTAGCCCATCCAACTTACATTCAGTTGTCTCTCTATAGAAATATACATGGTAACAGAGCATTGTTTCTTAGGGCAGTGATCCCAGATTCCAGCCCCAGACAGTACAGCTGACCACAAAGGAGCTGCTGTGGGGTTGGGCTGGCCTTGAGTGGGTCACAGTCCTTGAGAAAAGAGATGGTTTGCTTTGATACAGTGATGGGCACAGCTCCAGAGGTCCAAGACGTGGTTCAGAGGAGCTCTGAGAACGGGAATTAGACAGGGATGAGCTCATTACCTTGTGCTTCTCCAAACTCTTTGAGCATGCTTGGGCTGAAGGTATCCCAAACCTCTTTATCCTCTGCTTCTGCCCTGTCTTGCGATGCCGTGAGAAATCAACCCTTTTACTGAAGAGCATTGTTGAAGTGAATAAAGAGGAAGAGGGAAAGCATAAAAATTGAGACCTTTGGAATTTGGGTTGAAAATTGTGTTGAATGATCACAGAGGATGGCAGTGCTCTCTATCTTACCCAATCCACTTTGCCAAGCAGGCCTGCGAGTAGTACAAATAACTACACTAGTTCAGACACCTCATTTACTCACAGTGTGCCCTTTGCTTTCAGTAGGTGTTTGAATATGCAAAAAGCATGCAAAATCAGGCTCTGGATACCTGTGTGACTTTCTCAGTGACCTTCCCCCTAAACCCTTCAACCCTAAACTCCTGATTTTCCTTACTGTGCCCTGGGACACGCGAATCTCTGTGAAAAGTTGTGACTGGAGAGAGAGGCAGAGCAGAATCCAGAAGCTTCGTAGGTGGTGGTGATTGGAGCAGGGTTTTCCAGTCAGGGCCTCCTCTGACCTGAAGCTCTTCCTCCCTATGGGAATTAACAGAGCAGCTCAGATCCCTCCTTGGTACAAGCTAGAGTGATTTTGATGGGGCTACATAGAATTGTGCCTTCCGAGGACCTGAGCTCATCTTTTTCAAGAAGCAAGCAAGTTACTGTTGTCTCCAGTGTCAAAGTCATTGAGGACATCTCTAAAAACAGCAGCAGATTCCTCTCAGCATACTTTTGGCTGTTAAAGTTTGGTGCTCTCAAGTATGTGCTACTGTCCTTGTTTCAACCCCCTACAGGAATGCAGTGTGACACCGTGTACCCCTTCTGGTTGTAGCTGTGTCCATAACCTTCCCCTCTCATTCCCTGCTCTGAGCTTGTGTTTCGCTGTCGCCTTTCTGTTTGCAGCAGTCTGTGCTGTAGTGCCGTACATTACTGTAGCCTTAATGTCTTTTGTGTAAATGAAAGACCTTGCTGTCCAAGAAGCGTGGTGTTGGGGTGGGAAGGACAAGAGTTGTTAATTTTCTTTTGTTGTCTGCGTTCCATTTGATTTTTTTCAATTCTGACCAATATAACATCTGCTAAAGTGTCTTCCTTATCATTTGCTTGGTGATCACACAGCCTTCCCACCATTCATTGAGAGCTGGACCAGATCTCACAGAGTCTGAAAAGAGCTATGTGGTAAGGCCACTGTTTAAATCAGTTGTGTAGTCCTAGACTCTCTTCACCCAGACAGTAACACCTCACTAGAGATAAAATGCCAGCATTATTTTTAGCTGTGAAGTAGGTACATGTTTATCTGTTTGCATATGTTGTTTTGTTTGCAACAGAAAACGGGAATTTAGCAATTAGAAAAACTTGTCATAAGCCAATGAGAAGTTGGGGTAATGGTGCTGCCAGTCCCTGGGTATAAGTTAAATGAAGCAAAATGCATGAACAGAACGGCCCACCTTGCATTCTTGAACTGACTTCATAGCATTTGTAACGATGCCACTGCATAACTAATTGCAACCTCTTATGCTGCTGCTTTTAAAAATATATGTATATGTATTTGTTACAAATCTTCAAACTAAATGCCAAATTCTTCTGTATCTTGCCTATTTTTCCATGCTTACACCTGGATCCCTTCTGCACTCCACTACCTGGATATTTACCTGGATCTACAACTCTTTTTTTTTTTTTTAACTGGACTTACGTGCTGCATCTGGAATGTCCCATCTCTTCTTGTCTATATTTTCCCCTCCCTCCCCCTTGTTGACTGTCCTTTGGGTGTTCTTGGATGTCAATGCTGCCTACCACGCAGGAAGCAGTTTGCAATGAGATCATAAACATTGCAGAAAAGTCTGTTCATTACTGCAGTACTATTTCTCAGCCTCTTGACTCTCGCCACAAGGTGACCTCTAATGACCATAAACCATCTCTCATCATTTCTCAGCAACCTCAAGCACAGCAGCAAGGAGCCAGCCCTGACAGAAGTCAAACACCACGAGACATGTAAGTCCTTTTGGCTCCCATCTCTTCTGGGCGCCTTGTCTTTGCCTGATGGTGAAGATGGGGAGGTGTGAAAGCTTCAGCATTTCAGGAGTTGAATTAGAATTATGGGAAAGTGTCAGCTTTTCTTTAAAGAACAAAAATAGCCCATATAGCCCATGATCATATAATGAATAATTTTAAACTGAGGCCTTCATAGCTTGTATAGCACCTGAAAAAATGACCTTGTGATCCAGGACTGGTTCTCCATTGAGCACTTG
>NW_010171079.1:0-6000 GCF_000695765.1 Mesitornis unicolor | reverse complement strand
TACAGAGACTGTCTTAATGTCTTTGTATCTTGAAGCTGGAGGCAATATCCACTGGCTACACCTGGCTCATGCAGCCTGGGGCAGCGTGTTCACCCCTGTCCTTAGCTCCTCCCAGTACAGCGAGCAGTCCCAACACTGATACCACTTGGTGCGTTGATGGCCAGTTCTGCTGGTGAATGGTGGCTGAATCATCTGGGAGACCAAGGCAGAGATTTCCAAAGCTGCCTGGTGGGTTTAAACCTGGAGCTGCCATTAAGCTTGGTGCAGCCTTTCACTGATGGTTTTGAGAACAGTAGCCCGCACTGAGTGCTGGGGACTGCAGTTCCTTGGCAGTTGTCTCCTGAAAGGAGCCTTTGCTTTCCCCCATCCCTTCTTTATGCAGAACGAAAATCTCACATCAGCTCTATTTTCTCTCCCCACAGGCAGGGGATCCAAGCCTCTCCAAATTTGTCCAGATTGTTTCCACTACTTAAGGTTCCTTTCTGATAAATAGAGAGTGCCTCTAGTGCAAGTGGTGTCTCAGAGCAGGATTCAACCTTAGATTTTGTTTGCACCGTACCTCCTCAACCATGGTTTATCCAGCAACTTTAGTGCAGTAGAGTAGGCAGTACTTCACTCTTCCATTTGGTCATTCATGGCCCTGCCTGTGTGCCTGGGCAAGAGAATAGATGTCTCATTGAGCCCAGAAATGAGTGTAGCCAGGGTTTGGCTTGCATTCAATAGGGCATCTGTGCTCATACCCTCTCTAGGTGCTACATGTTAGGAAGACTCTAGTTGTTGCAGTCTATGGAGATAACGACATGACAAAAAGGAAACAGAAGGTCTCTGTATATCTCATACAGTGCAGTTGTGACAACAGCCAATTCAATGCAGTTGGCTTCCATTTCTCAAATAGAAAACACAGGTCCAGGCTGCATTGAGCAAAATATAATAGGAATTAGAAAGGGGAAGGGAGACATCTCCTTCTGAAGGTTGGCAGGGAAATCCAATGGCTAACATGCCCTGTCTTTCTGGTTTTAGAGTTAGCTACCAAGCCCTCTACAGCTACACTCCTCAGAACGATGATGAGCTGGAACTGAGGGACGGTGACATTGTCGATGTCATGGAGAAATGTGATGACGGCTGGTTTGTGGGTGAGTGTGGCTGTTGCCTGTCTGGAGAGCTTTTTGAGATGCAGATGAGCAATTTTGCAGAGCTGCTGGAAGCTGCTTTCATTTACAGACTCAAAACAGTGAAAAAAAAAATCAACTCAACTTTTTTCACTATTTCTCATCTTTTCCCACCAAGAACATTAAAATTCAAGTGCAGGGTGGATTTCCTTTTTTCTCTTCTTCATTTTCCCATTCCCCTCTTTTTCCTGGTGTCCTTCTTGCTCACACAGATGGCAGAGTGACAGAAGGAACCAAAGAAAACTGGGTTTCTGTAGCTTTTCCAAAGCTGAGGAAGCCATGACAAGCTATAGAACATAGCGAGTAGGGGTTGAAGGGAACGCATCGATGAGGCTTGCAGTCCCTGAGAATCCAGCCTCATCTGTAGCTGTATATTTAGCAAAATCCAGCCCATTACCTTCAAAGAATGCAAGTCTGGACAGTGTTCCCCATCTCAGCACTGCAAATCTAGGCTTGTTATCTCTTCTTAAGGGAGATTAGCTCATTTACACGGGTAGGAGTTTGGCTTCTAGCCTATATGCCCAGGAGCTTTCACTGCACCTTATTAATTGTTGAAAGGGAAGACCTAAGATGATTAGTAGCAGAACTAGTGCTCATCTATTCCAAGAGGCTCTTTGACCAGGACTCCTATTTAATTTTAGAAAGCAATGCCTGCAGGCAGAAAAGGCTGTCAGTTCTACCTTTTTTAAACCCCTAAGCCTTCCTTTCATGGCTCCACCTTACACTGGCTTCCTTGTGTCCTATTTTGCAACAGGTACATCCAGAAGAACACGGCAGTTCGGCACCTTCCCAGGCAACTACGTGAAGCTTCTGTACCTGTAAAATAACAGTGAACCCACTACGACGGTGATGGGGTTGTTTTCCAGATGGTGTTTTTAAACAGCGAAGAAACGGACGATTTATGAATGTAATAGACAAGAGATTAGACGTGTTAGGAGGATGTGGTTATGTGGTACAGTATTGAGTTGAATGTGTAGCCCTGCTTCCATGGATTCAGGGTGTGATTTGTTTGCTGAAGAAGAGACAGTTTCTAGTTTACAGTGCTGCCTTTGTGTATTCCTCTCCCCTCCCCAGCAAGAGTTCTGGTGATAATCTTAATTTGTATGGAGTACTTACCTCTGAGAAGGCTTCAGGGAAGCACACAGTATAGGTTTTGTTTGTGTGTTGAGATTTGATAGTGCTTTGGGGCAGTCCACAGCCTTGCAGCTGTTCCCTTACACTGGCAAGGGCCAGGGAGGCCAGGCTTTCTGCCTGGTCTCTGCCTCACTGAAGACTCACCTTGCTCTGCCTTCCACTTCCACAGAAAACCCTTCCTTCATGTCATGCACCTTAAGACCCAGCACAGGCAGAGGACAGCTAATACGGTTAAACTGCAGAGGTCTGTGTGGAAAAGGACTTTGGGACTGGTGGTTTAATCCAGAGAGATCAGCCGAAACATAACGCAAATGTGCAAAGATCCCAAACCCTTTAGTAACATATTACCTATCTCTGCAGGGTTTTTTTCTTTCGTGCAGGGTGTGTGTGTGTGAGTGTATTGTGTGCATCAATACAAACTGAGTCATGTTTTTAAAGAGAAATCAGCCTGGCTTTGACATTTATCTGCACAAAGAATAGAACCAATAAACAGAACATCTGTGAGAGCAAATCCTGTTTACGAGTCCTACGGCCATTCACTTTCTCTACTCCTCCTGCCCTGTTGCTGGCCCTCAAGGATCGCATACTTTTTGAAGCATACTCTTTGGGATAAAGACTTTGCTTCCTTCCTGGCATTAAATCTTGAAGGCTCTGATCAATCTGAGCAACATAAGACTGAGGGTGCCTTTTTTTTTCTTTCTTTTTCGTTACAGTGTTGAGGATAGGTCTCAAATAAATACATGCGTTTTGGCTGCCTCCTAGTCATACAAAAAAGTCTATAATCAATTTGGAAAGCTGTGTTTCCAATGGTTATTACCAGTTACATAGATTCCTATTTCCCTGAGAAAAATAACATGGCTTGCCTGTCTGCTTGCCTGTCAACCCACTATGAATATTCTTTTTATAGACATTTTGTTAAGAAAAAAACATAAACAAAACTGGTTCTATCAGATTCTGCTTCTTACAGTTACCATACAAATAGCAAAGGGTTAGATTGCTATTTTGTCATAAGCCGTATTTAATAATATAAAATGCCTATTTTTATGCTGATGCTTTTATACAGATTTATTAAGAGTAACTACAACTAACTGTTAGCACGACTTGCAATGTTTTGATAAACTAGCCATGCTCCTGGGTTTGAAATCGAGTAGGCTTGTCTTCCGCCTCGGTCACCGGAAGAGAAGGCTCAGTGTCTCAGAAGTCTGACTGTAAATATGTATATTTAACTTTGTACAGACAATGTACTTACCTTGTATAGAAAAAATAATTTAAACACATTGAGTGAAGGGAGGGGAAAAAAAGGCAGTTATGAAAGGTTGGGATTTTTTTCCACTTTTATTTAAATGATGGAATTTCATGTATGTTCACGTTAAGAGTTTTAGCACAAAATATCCATTATGAAACAGTTTCCAATATGACACAAAGCACCACTGTTTCTTTTCTGAAAGAGATACCTTTAATTCTGCATCTTATTTATGGGTTTGTTTTTCTGCTTTGGGTTTGCCCTCCAGTTATCTGCAGCAATATTTAGGCCTGTTGCTAAGATTGGATAACACCAAATTAATCTATCCAGCAAAGTAACATGATACTGACTGTATATAACATACTCATTTAAAGGTTTGGTTTTCATTCTTGCTCTTGTCATTTTAAGTTACACACACACACACACACACACACACACACAAAGCGCAACTTATTTTTGTGTTGATTTTTTGTTTCTTATTGCAGTGGATTACTATTTGACAATTAATAAATGGAATTATTGAATTACTACTGTGTTCCTTGTACAAATTATTAAATAAAGTCTATTCCCACTGTTACTGTAGCAATGCCCTTTTGTACTAGTGCCCCTCTGTGGCTCTTTGGCTGTGCCCATACTGAGCAGCAGGTGTCTGCCAGGAGCTTCCTGCATATCCTGCACCTGAGGATCCGGCTCCTGACTTGGCCTGAACTCACTGGTTCTCCCTCCTGAGCCATAGGAGCTCAGCCAGGGCTTTTTGGGTGTGCCCTGTGTAAAGGAATAGTCTTTGTAGCAGCAGAGCAAGGGAAGGCTGAGCTGAGCTGCCTGGGCGGGCTCACTGGGGCTCAGTAGCGCACGAGGACGACGAAAATGCACCTGGCACCTCCACACATCTGGTTCCTGCACACTGTCCGTGCAGGGCTGTGCCCACCCCAAAGGCCAGTCTTTCATGAGGAGTTTTAATTTCCTTGAGACTTCCAGCTCAGACTGAGCCAAAATTAGGCAACAGATCCAAACTCTATGGTGATGCAACGGGATGGCCAGGCAGATGGATACACATCATGGCTGCATTTACGATGATTTTAGAAAGTCAAACTTACAAACAAGCCAATACTAAATCCAAACTAACAGGACAGCAAAAGCCGGAAGCAAGTTTACATGTCCTTAAAAAGCACACATGCTTTTGGAACTGCTGGAGCTGTGTATGCAGAGGGGAGGAGGACCCAGTGATGTGTCACAGCCCTCCAGAAATCTCTCCACACCTGAGGGAAAGGACCTCTTGGTGTCACTTTCTTCACCACCAGGAGATGTGTAATTATGTGGTGGAGGAACTACTGCTTTCTGATAGAGATGAGTTTGTAGTCCAGATGCATGTATCCCAGAAGGAAATGGCAAACTAATGCAGGAAAAAGGAGGAAGCCAAGAAAGGGGATTGCAGAGACAAGGGTGTGCCTTGCGACGGGATCATCCGTGGCCATGTCTTGTAGGGCCAGTGCCTGGGGTGACGCACCTCATCCCTGGTGCTGACTGCTCCACAGTCCCCAGCGGTGGCTGAATCCCTGCTTCCGCAGCAGCCTCATGCTGCAGCTCACTAATGTTCTGCATTACCTGAGCCTTATAAATGCCTTAATGCCTTCAGGTAAAGAAAATAACTGAAGTTTTGTCAAAAGGCTTTTCCCCAACACAGTTGTACGTGTCCACGCACATCCCTACTTGCCCACGTGTGTGCACTGTTGAACAGTCGCTTTATTTACTAAACAAGCAGCAACACTTGCACTCAGTGTCGGCACTGTTGCTGTAACAAACCTCTCCCACCTGTCCATTGTCAGATCAGTGGGGGCTTAACACGCAAGTGGAACAACTGTTTTCCTGAATCACAGATAAGGATGTTGAAAGACAAGCCCGTACAGAAGAATTCCTTCTTTTGTTGATGGTACTACCCCTAAAGGGATAGAGATGAACAAAGCTCTGCCTAAAGCAGTGATAAGCCTGGGCTAAATAAGGGGAAAGGTAATACCTTTCCCAGGCTCCGCTCTCACACATCAGCTCCCAGCTGGGAAACAGCACACAATGCCGCTTATTTCCATCGCCTCCATTAGGTTTCAGAGTTAACACTGTGCCAGGCTGGAGCGGGTCGAGGCGTATTTGATCGGGGGATGGCGGAGCGAGGCAGTCCTGCGTGGGGTTGCAGGTCGGTGGGTTGCTCTGCCGCAGTCCTGCCTTCTGCCCACGCTTGGCTCCCGCCGCGGCGGCGGCGCCTCTCCGCCGGGAGGGGGTAAGACGGGGCGTGGGCCACTCCGGGTTTCCCAGGTCCGAAATTCTCGTCCGCCGGCTGTGGCTCAGCCCCACGGGTTTCCCTCGGCAGCCCGGCGGGACGGCTTTCTACCCGGGGAGGCGGCAACCGCCCAGCGGTGTCCGGGCAGCTCGCCCCCCCGGGTCAGCACCGGCGGCGGGGCC
>NW_010171078.1:41030-75985 GCF_000695765.1 Mesitornis unicolor | reverse complement strand
CCCAAGTCTGTAGTGCTGCATGGGGTTATTACTTTATACACTTAGGTTTCTAATGAAACGAACACAGCATGCATTTTTCATTTTATGGCCTAAATATTCTGTAGCTGCATGTAGGTTTGCAATCTGATTTTCCACACCCTTCACTACCCACTCAGAAGCTCCAATTTCTGCAAATTAATTATATGTGTACCCAAACTGGACAGCTCGCTGCAGCATGTACAGCTCAGAGATGACTTGCCCAGAGAGACATCTTTCCAGAGTCAGCTGTAACATCTGTTCTTCAGATCCAATCCAAAGTCCCTTGGAAACCAGAGTTTTTTCACTGACTTCCACAAGTGCTAGAAAGATCCTTCTTCTAAGCTGGATGTTACAGGAAAGAAGTTAATTTCTAACATTATTATATTCATTTATGTACTTTCTTGGACAAGGCCCAAAGTATTCATTATAAAGTGTAACACCCTGCTTAATTCTTCCAGAAGCCAATCATAAGGCTACTATGAATTTTAATGAGCACTGAATCAAACCCCAGATGGTTTTTAAAGCCAAATTATCCCGATCTTGGTTATTTTAAGCTCCATGTAGTGCCTTCTGGCCACTGCATATATTAACCCCTCTGTTCCTGGTCCAGATTAAGGAAAGAGTTTCTTACCTACTCTTCCCACCTAGACACAGCTCTTCAGCTCTGCTGTAAAAGACCCTCAGCTCCTGCTATGCCTTGAAAAGTCACAGCTTTGCAAGAAGACTCAAAGGTTGACACAGAGGAGAAAAAAACCATACCCACAACACAGCAGGGAGGCCAGTGGCCTTATCCATACTCTGTCAGTAATACAAGGAATGCTCTGCAGCCTATGTAGTACTGTCTTCTGGACACAGTAACATGACTAGGACACAGTACTGTCTTCTATTTAGTACTGTCTTCTGGACAGAGTAACATGAATACGATCAAGTTTAGAAGAGATCAGTAAGCACGATCTATGAAAATAAAAAAGGCAAGAGTATAAGAAAATCAAAATGTAGTCATTGATAGGGCATTGTGCATTTCAGAGAGGAAAGTCAGAAAACTAGAAGGGCGTCAGTAAGATAACACTGGCACGACAGACAGTCCAGTTTAACGAGATTCTCAGGGGAAAAACAATTGAGCTCAGAGCCATCCAGTTGACATTATCGGTTCACAGAGACGCTTGTCTCTGCTGAAACTGCTGAGTATGCTTGCTTTCTAGTTTTAAATGGTATGTTTCATTTCAAGAATTAAACCATCTTTTTTTTATATACAATCTTGTTTCAAGTATCTCCAAGTCATATGAGTCGGATACCTGCTCCTGGCCAGTGGATGCTGACTGCAGTGCCTGAGCTGGGTCTCCATTAGAAACAACACTGCTCAGAGCTGCAGTTTGGCTATGGTCCGATTCCTCAGAGCAGACTGCGAATCATCTTCCTTATCTACCCCAAACCACTGTTACCTGTCTCTTTCCTTTGACTAAACTTGGGGTCTTTTGGCCTGCGCTTGTTTCCTGCAGAGCTCTGCTGTTGCAAATGGCAACCTGAGTGTCTCAGAGATTGCCAAGGCCTTCTCCCTTCCCCTTGGAAACCTGTAGGTAAAAAATACATCACTCAAATGTTTCCAAAGTGCTCTTTGGTTGAAGCATCACTATTCCTTGCCAGACTTTAAGCAAGTCCAGAGGAACGTGAATTGTTCAGAGAGCTTTTTTAAGGCAGTTCTGTGACCAGTAACTGACTCCAGCAATGCACGCCTGTGTTTGTAAACAAGACAGCTTTCAGACAGCCAGAATGCCAGCTGTTTCAGGATGGTGCTTTGTTGGGGTTCTTTTTGGGGGGAGAGAGGTGGAGGTAGTTGGTTGGTTGACTTCTTTTTCCAGTTTGGGGTAAGGGGAGGTGAAAGGACAAAGAAAATACGAAGAAGGAAGAAAAAAAGAAAAAGCTTCTACTACCTGCTTTTCTGGTCCCCAAGTACCCAGGATATCCTCTCACTTTCCTGCCTTGGGCTACAGCAATTCTCATGCCAGCGTCCCAGTACCTCTGTTCTTTGTTAAATCCTCTTTACGCTCACTTGTGCATTTTTTTTTTCTTTTTGTATTCTGGGATTTTTTTTCTTCTTCATTTTTTTTTCTAAATCTTGTCTGGTAAACAGATGGACATTGTAGAAATGAAAAGGATGAAATGGGAAGAGTAACAACAACTGAAGTGCAGCATTATGCAAGCCAGCTATGGAAATTACGTTATGTCACTCTGTGTTAATCAGTTGAGAACGGTTAATGAGGTTATGCTGTTTAACCACCTTACCAGAATGGACATCACCGCTTGAGGAATGCAGACATAGCTCTGAAATGGTTTCACGATTAGAAATGAGGGGTGAGTGGGAAATAAGGAAGCAGAAGATGGTTTAATGTCTTTTCTTGCCTCCAGATGCATGACACATGGCTCAGTTGTCCTATGTCTGGGCCTGAAATACTTATTCCTTATTCACTGAAAGAACACTGGCTGAGCAGCAGGAGTGCAACGACACACTGAACTTGGCATCATTTGCGAAAGCAGAGAAGGAGCTCAGCCTCCTGCCTCTCTGCTGGGATTACCAAGTAAAGCAGCAATGGCAGGTTCAGTAACTCAGACAACTCTGCCTTCAGAAGTGGCCCAGGAGCCCCAAGGAGCATGCGCTTTAAGAGGTTTCGGTCCCTTTTGACTTGAACCACATTTGAACTTCTTAGCAGTGAAAAATCATTCTATCCTGGTACTATTCCTCTGAGCAATTGTACACACGCCCCTTTTATTATTACATTAGTGTAATTTTGTCTCCAACATTCCCCCGAGAGGAATTACTCATGTCCTGCTCTTATTTATTTTACTACTAAGAGCCTGGTTTTTAGAAGTAGTTTTAATTAAATACCAATCCTTCTCCTCAATTAGGATCACCTTTACCTAGCTTGCTGTGCTTTGTATTCTTCAGCAGTATTATTCACTTCCTCCTATTTATCCCTTCCTCCACAGTTCTCTCAGGAACTGCAAAAAGCCCCCTCTCCCACAAAATCCTATCAGCAAAAGAAATACAAGATTTTACTAAAGAACCATCCCATGGAATATGGTGCTTAACACCGGTTATGCAGAATTCCAGCTTAAATTGATGTCAAATGACACTGCCAAAAGCAGCAGCATCTTCCATACTGCCCCAAAGCCATACTGTCTGCTGCGTTGTCTTGTGTGCTAGCCTACAGCATGTTGCTACTACTGCCCCTCTTTGGTTTCCCTGCTCCTCTGTAGCCTTTTTGCGTGTCCATTGCTCCCCTACCCTCTAATGCTGCATCTATCTTCCCCAGATACACTACTGAGAGTTGCCATGGCAGGTTTTCTTTGGGAGTTTGAAGTTCGGTATGTCCACGCACTGGGTAAACACCTCTTCAAAGTCTTTGCCATCCCTGGATAATGAATCAGATTGCAATGTATTCTAGACTGTAGTACGCAGGATTCTTGGAAGCTGCCCTAGATTAATGTTTTAAGAGTTATTCATTCATGCTCCCCAAGCGTCAGAGGCAGAACTGATGACTCCCGACTGTGAAGTTGGCAGGAATATCCTCATCTCAACTGCTTCTACAAAGTGGAATCAAACTGCAGCAGCAGCAGCATCCAACTGCATTAACTGCTCCAGTGCCTGGCAAAGTCAGCTGTGGAGACAGCAGAAAGTTACGCAGTGACTGCTGGCACCAAACACCCTCCTGGCCATCATTCCTTGCCTGAACAGGGCACAAGTACCCTTTCCCTAGGCAACCTCACCTAACCACTCTGCAGCCTTCACACAGCACAGCTTACCCTCCAGGCACCACTCTGATCCTTACCTTGCATAGGGAAGGGAGTGGGAAGCAACAAGTCAGAGATCATTTTGATTTCACTTCTCACAGGCTTTTTCCTCCTTCTCAGCTCTAGGTGCAAAAGTTTACTGACTACACTTACTTCCCTAAACATAAGACGTTTTTGCTTTTATAAGCACATCTTATTCCTTTTCCAAGAGCAAAATGGAACGGCGTACAGGTATTAGACCAATTAGCGTGCAAAGAGAAATTGTAGACTCATGCCTACACTCTTCCCTGCACTTCCAGGCTCAGCAAGTACATTCCTTAATGGCTCCAGCACCTTTGTAAAATCCGTGCTCTGCTCTACTTTCATCAAGGACTACAATTTATACACTGCAACCTAAGCATACAATTCTCAGTCTGGAGTGTTCCCAATTAAGAAGAGTTTCAGCTTTCAGTTTATACTGGGGAGGAGAGAATACTGATGATAAAAGATTTTTTAGATGTTACTGGTTTTTTTCCAGAGCCATCTCTGTATATTCAAGGTGTTTTTTTCCAACCTTAAATAAGGGTTTTCAAACAAGTTGCCTGCAGCTGGGACAAGGAGCTCTCTAATACCTTCTGGCTTTCCACAAATAGTTTTCAACAGCGATAAACTGGTTGTTCACGTGTAATTCAAATAGATGCTTTAAAAATATATCTTATCTCCTTGCACTTATTTCAATGGCATTTCTTCAAACCAAGCCTATTAAAAACCTTGGAGTTCATGTTCCCAAGGCAGGAACCATCTTCATTTTGCCTCCTACAGAACAACAAATACTCTTATCAATGTTTAAAAGCACTACGTAAAATCAATGAACTATGAGCTTATGCATATTTACTAAATTTTACTTTCATTCACGCACAGTTTCTACAACACCCATCATTTCTCTATTTAAGCACATGATTCAGAAGCACAGTCAATGGCATTTATTCTCCACAGTATACAGGCAGGCAAAAGGCAGTGTTAAAAGCATTCCCCTTCACTCTTTTTTTATGGCTTCAGACCTCAGAAAATTAGTTCTTATTGGCTGATTTAAATTTCCAGCCTAAAAAGGGAGTGCCAGAGACATCAGAGACTTATGTCTGTTCTACAGCTCAAGAGGGTGAAAAAATTTTAGAAGTCATCTCAATTTTAGCGTACAGAATGCTGGACCACGTTGCCCCATCTACCTCTCACAGTAGCAGTCTTACCTTGAAAAACAAGGTCTCTGTGAAATACTTCGGGAGTGAATTCAGTCCCTTCTTCCTTCTGACTGCAGGTTGCTGCTTGTCTTAACAATGGGAAACATCCCTTGCTTCAGGCAAAAATTCTCACCAGTTTCATCTTAAAGCTTCTTCAGAAAGATCCTGGCTCTGTCTCATGCACATACAAACACATCAAGCTCACAGCTGCTTACTCACCAGCACTTCCCCAGTACCAGGTGCCATGGAGGAGTACATCAGAGTGCCACACGCCCTCTCTTGCTGGCAGTCAGCAGAGCTGTTGGAAGAATCCACTGAAGGTAAAATACTCTCACAGTTGGAGGACCGAGGAGAACACATTGATAAATTTCATTAAAACCCTGCAGTTAAAACTGATGAGATCTCATTGGAGACACACACCACTATCAAGATTCTGTAATGCAGTCAATCAATGTTCTCTGGGACCTTTTTTATCATGGGCTGATGCTGTGATCTCAGAAAAGAGGATGGGACTGTGTGCTGAGTGACATTTTGCACAAAAGGCAGGAGCAGGATACTAATCAAGGTTCTGGTGTATAAAGACTATACCTGCATTTCCTCTCAACTAAGCCTTGAAATCACAGGATTTACACTTCACTCCAGGGTGGGGAGGGAGTTAACAGACATCAAAACGCCTCACATTTTGAGAATCTTTGACTAAAGACTCCTGTGTCCTATAGAGGTATAAACTACAGACCATGAGTGGCAAATACAGCGTTATTCCATTGCTCAGGCAAACCAAAGTGTTACTTATCAATCTGGTAAGCATTGCCATGTCACTTCCTGGATAGGAGAACTCTGTAGGCATTGTGCTGTTCTCGCGTAACTTCCCTGCATCCATGTAATGCCATTTCAAAAATGCAAAATACAATATCAAGTGGACACTTCTGCAGGCTGAGTTTCAGCAATGGATCTCATGGCACCCTGCAGAAGAAAGGTAAAGTGTTCTAAGGCTTTAGACTTCATAGGGATGTAAATTAGCGCAGATTTATTAAGCTGATTGAAGCAGTGAAGGTTTACACTGGCTGAAACTCTGCAGATGTAACCATTATGTTCCTGCCACTTGAGTCTCAAATGGAACCCAGCAGAAACCAATTCTGTAATCAAGACAGCAAGTGAAATAGCTTCCCCCCACTGCAGTCTGTTTAGAAATCAAGTCAAAACCAGCAGGGCTGCCAGTGAAGCAATTAGGTATTTTCCATAGGTAGACTGGTAAAGAAGCCAGTTATTTACAGTTTCCTGGCATGTCAGCTGCTTTAGCGTTTCCTGGACCACATTCAGACAGGAGAAGCACTTTTTTAATTTTTTTTTAATTTTTTTATTAATATAAAGGTGTTGCATCCAAGAGACCATTCATTTTTGTTGCTGTTAGAGTTGGCTTTTATTTCTCCACCTGGATAACAACCACAAGCGCATTTTTGTGAACATTAGGTAACAAGAAAGCCTGCTGCTAATTTTTTTCTCATCAGGGCCTGGGGAAAAATACAAGCTGTTGGGTGAAAGCTAAAAAACAAACAGAAAAGATGGGAGTGGGGAGAAAAGGGGAGTGAGAAAATAACTCAGGAGTGAGTCAGTCATGCTCCTCCTGCTTAGTCACCTCTAGCGCTTCTCTCCAGACACACAGGAGATGGAGAATAAGATGCCTGCCTGCCTTCCACCCACCTCCTCCTTCTCCTGACAAGGACTTACAAAAAGAAGAGATGAGGCATGGTTTAAGGAGACAATTGATTCAAATGCAAGCTTTCCAGAGCAGCAGAGCTGACCGTAGCCTGTTTGTTCGTTTCCCACCTGCTCCTGTCACCCCCTGCACTATTTCTCAATTAAATCATCTTGAATCAACCTGGTTCACTTGCTGGTTTAAGTTTCTCTGATGGTGCCCTGCAGTTTTGACATAGTAGGGAGTTGCCATGGAGAAGAGGGTGATGTCATTGACACAAAAAGCACTGAATTTACAAATACAACAGGAACAGAGCTATTTATAAAGAGCTGCTTTTTCTCCCTCCACTCTTTGCTGGGGTGGGTGGAGGCAAAGGCAGCAGTTCCATTCTTGATGTTTCTGTCAACAAGTCTCAGAAATGAATTTTCTTGTTAGAAAATATCCTGAGCCAGTGAAATTGCTGAATGCTCTCAGCTTTCGGACTTCATTCATTAGAGCTGGATTTAGCTTTCCAGCTCATAACTGGATTTGAGGTCATATAACACTCATGTTTGTAGAGTAACTTCTAGCCTGAAAAATCTACGGAGCATTGCTGACATTCAGACACTTCTGAAAGGAAAGACAATAGCATGTCACAGAAGGAGAGGGGACAGATATCCTATATTATGTAAAAGTTTTCTACTGCTTATAACCACTTTGAATGATAACCATGACTGGGGGTTTTGCCTTGAATTTGTGGGGTGCCATTGGAAACGGATGCAACCCTCATATAATGAAACAATTAGTGCATATAAAAACTGCAAAACACAGAAGAGAGAGAGAAAAGGGAAGATGATAAACTTAGATATGAACAAAAAAAATTTTTGGAATGCGTTTGGGATAAATAGGGAGGAATAAAGGGTGGTTGAAGAACAGGACAGGGAAGCTATGATAGATGTCAAAAGAGTATTATTTATGTGTATGTCACCTGAACCAAATGTGCAACCGTGTATCACACAGGAATCTGACAGGACAGTGACATACCTAAAAGCTGGATGCTAAGAAGAATTATTTCACCAAGACACAGGTCAAGGTCCAAAACTCAGTTTGGAGTTTAAAAAATGCCTTAGTTTTCGAAGAAAACTGCTTGGATCTGAACAGCCGGTAGAACAACGACACTTCAACTTAAACAGCATCAGTCAACAGTTCCCCCCATTTTACTCTCTGCATACTAACATCAAACCCAAAATCTATTTGGATGAAACGCTACTGGTTGCATAGTACATTCAACTGCCCAGAAGCACTACAGTGACAAGAAGCAGAAATCACTAACCCAAATGAATGTTAGGAAACCAGCAACTGAACCTATCAGTGTGCTACCCAGTTTTTATGAACCATTTCTCCTCCACAGAAGTGAAACATTTGTAAATAAGTATATTTAGATATGAATATATCTATAAAAGTATAATACCAGTTTTAGAAACAAGAAAACCCCAGGACTAAACCAGTATCACATGCAAAGCCAGGAGCAATGCTGACGGTGGAAGGTGGGTCTTCAGCCTGGAACCTTGTTTGTCTCAGTAATAGAAGTTTAATAAAACTTTAAGTGCTAGAAACATTAACAGCTTCTGCAGCACAACACCCAACAGCTTGGCTTTTGCCATAATGCATGAAGATTCAGGAGAAGCATAGTTTCCTTATGTTTCCTTTCAACAAGTCCAACTACTCAGACACAATTTCCAAATGTGCTGTCTCCAATTTTAAGAGTAACAGCGTGAATTTACCAGGGAAGCAAGGAAAACTAACTTTTCTCCATGAGCCTCATCCAGTGCAACAGTGTGTTCCCAGTCAGGCAGTTGTTCTGCCTTCCCCCTCCACCCATATCATATGCATCTGTTTCTGGAAAGGTATTGATAGATCAGGAAAGATTACTGTGGAAACCACAAGGATGTTTAAGGAATATGTTTGAGGAATATGTTATACAGTGAAAAACCACAGAAACTTAGGCTTGTAATTGAAAAAGTTACAAAGTGGTTTGTGGACAGTCTAAAAGTATATAGATATGCTGCTCAGTTTGATAAAAGTCTCCTCAGTTGAGCTGTTAGGAAGCAAAAACTCATTCTGCTCTTGGAGTACATGTGTAGCAGAAACGAATGCGCATAAACAAGACGCGAGGAAGATGGTTCCAGTGTTCAATTGCGTGGGAATGATCTGTTGAAAGAACCGAGAACAGGATCACAGTGAGTCTTCCATTGTTGTCTAGCTCACCAAGTGAAAAATATGCTTTCCCAGGAGATGAGGGGGAATAATAAACTTTTTTAATCACATAAAAATGGACTATTCCTGTTAAACATTACCCATATGTTAAGCAAATGAGAGACTCTCTTTACAGCTGCTCACACCAGTCACCAGTAATGTTTTCTGTTTCAGGCTGGGCAAGAATGCTTTCAGCTGACGCTTGAAATACAAGATGAAATACATCTTGATATAAAACCTGCTGTTTTTAGTTGCACAGGATCTCAGCCATAGTTTCCAAGAGAAAAGAATATGGCACTCTCCTCTAAAGCTATATGAAGAAAAATCTTACGTGGTTCCCCTACAAACATAGCAGGAGCAGGCAAAGTGCTACTGAAACAATAGGTGCCTACTTACAGTTGGATTTAATTCCTGATGTACCTCTTATTTCAAACAGGGTATCAGCAGATCTGGACTGTGAAGCCATGGGAACAGACCAATGAAAGGACAAGTTGTAGTCAGTTCAGCTCACATGCAGGTAATGTACTAATCCAGCTTGGCTTCTTAGGAGTAAATGCAGATCTGATGGTGCAGCAGAATGGTCCAGGATGCCTTTACTGGATCTATTTTGACTGGATATCAAGGAAATGTACCAAGCCATATGCAGTCACCACTGAATTTTGCAATACTAAACCACTCTTTTTCCCCAACAAAATGATTCCCAAGTGAAAGATTATTTGAAGTATTAAGCTACATCAAAATACATTACTACTTTAGCTTGGAGAAAGGAACCAAACAGTTCAAGAGATACTGAAGAACTGTGCATCAACAGAATCCAAAGCACTGAAAAAGCAAACGGGCTCAGGCACAGAAACTGAATGGAAGATCAACGTTTCTCTTTTGTCTGCATGGTGTCACTCAGCTGCTTCGTAAATCACACTTTCATACCAGCTGGAGCCAGGTTTTGGATAGTACTTATTACAAAAGGAGAGTGAGGAACAAATATTTCTAGACCCAACAAAAGGAACAGTGTTCCTCCCTGGTCCTACTGAGTGACCTCAGTGTTCATGTGCTTGCTTAATAATTTAAAATATTCTATCAGAGAAAATTGCATGGAAATGAAACCTCCTTATTTCTAAGCTTCCAAACATGGCATTCTGCTAGATTAACCAAGCAGAGGGGCAATGAGTGTAAAATAGCTCGAACCAAGAGAATGAAACTGTTCAAGGAACTTCAGTCTTCCTTCAGCAGTGTTGAAGGGCAATCTTTTGAAGCACATGCACATTAACGTAACTGCAGTGCCCATAGCCCAAGGCTAAATGAGAGACTCTAACCACCAATTCTCAAGACCAGTGTCAAATAACACACTTAGAATAAGAACACTAAGCTTCTGTACACCGAAGCATCGCTGGGGAAATCACTGGTGCACAGCATGGAGCGCAACACCTCAGAAGTTACAGTTTAGCCCAAAGCCATTTTGGAATATTTATTATTTGGGAAATCGGCAGCAGCACAGAGGTAAGACTTAGAATTATTTGCTGATGCACATGCAGGAGGTGTAATTTGTCTGCTTTTAAAAAGTATTCATAAATTTCATGAACTAGAAAACCAGTTGGATCTGATTCATAGGAGGTTTAGATGAACCAAGGGAGAATTAATTTAAGTATGGAATCTACAGTCTGGTAGGTCAGTCAGAGTGACACAAAATGTGTAGCAGCAGTTTTCTTCGTAAAAAATAATTAAGACTTCTTCTAGAATTCTTTCTATTTTAGACTAACTTAGTACAAATGGCTTACCAATGACTTTTTAGAGTTTTCTTTTAAAACGTGATCATACAGTCTCCTTCTTAAGTCTGCAAAACTTCAGTGAAGCGATAGACTGTTTTCTTACATCGGGCCATATCACACTATAGTGAGGGGAGTGACACATCCAATAGGTAGAAAATAATGGAAGTCAATTTTCAAATTAATATAAAGACACTAGAAACTGGAATAATTCAGCTCATTGAAATAGTTCAAAACCTTCCAAACATTCAGATTTAAATCACATCGGTTGCTCACAGTATCCAGAGTGCAATTTTCTGAGAACTAGAGGAAACCTACGCTTAGGAGAGCCATAAAAAGGAGTTCCTTGGTTGTGTCCAACCTGTGGGACTGGGGAGCATTCTCACTTACTGGGAGCACATTCCATCTGTGTCCTTACTGTAGGGATAAGATTTTTGTGCCTCCTCTTTATGTTTTGTTCTCTGTCAGAGGGAAGAAGAGCTCTGAGATTTGCTGGTCTGGAAGAGTAGGGGATAAATGCTGCTGTACAGACAAGATGTATCCCTCAGGAATCAGGTTCTGTATGGGTCTAAAACTTGGCAAGTTCTTAAATATTTCGCAGAATGAAAGCCTGACAAGACTCATAAATGCAAGTTTTGCTTAGTCTTGAAATTATCTAACTATTGTCCCGTGTAAATTTAAGGCTACTTGATGCAATCCAACATAATTACCTTTATGTGGTGACAAATTTTTGTTATTTTAAGAATTCCTGAATTTATGAGACTCTACGGCAGGCTATAATCAAAGTATAATATAATTGTATGATTTCATACCAAAAGCTGTAAATACAAGTGTGGGATTTCATACACCAGCCCCATGAATTGTATCCTCCTTATTCATCAGTTGGATTTATACAGGAACACCTAATTTAAGTATTACAGGGGACACACATTAAGGTAGATTGCAAGCTACTGTTTCTAGTTCTTTCTGGCAATCTTCTATTAAGAAATCTCACCTGCTAGCACAAGTACAAGCTTACACCTCTGACAAGGTATGAGTCAACAGTTGGTTTTCATAATCTTTCTATTTAACACAGACCCTAGGCTAGGAGAAGTCTCAGTTATGAATGCATTTGGAATATATCTCTGATCTGATAAATACTTTAATCAATTATTTCAGTTTTAGGATTTGGAATCTCCCACATATTAAATACCTTCTTAGGACAGCAGGTGATGAGTACTACTTAGCTGACACATTTCCTTAAAATGATCTCTTAAGAGGTAAGGTATGAGCAAATTAGTTTCAGAGCTTGCAACAGACTTTTTAAAGCGTATCTACAGATAGTTACAAAAAGTAAGTTCTGGTTTAATAGCAACACTTTAGAACTCTGATTCTTCTTGCTGGCTTCTGCAGCTTGTTTTAATCACTTTTCTGTTCTTCACTGTGAAGATCTGCTTTGATCATTTACACTGCCAGAGTCAAGTAGGAGTCATAAGGTCATCATATTGGTCATTACAATGCATAAATACGAACAAGGTAACCTGTATCCGCTGTGTTTCACAGGTGTAGACAGCAATCTTGATGAGTCCTAGAAACAGAGGAAGCGCTTCCTTCAAACCCAGATGCAGCTACCAGAGCTTCATGAGCAGACAATGGCTCAGAGCAGTGGTTTTTCCCCCCCACTCGCAGTATATGAAAATCTCACATTTGATCACCCTAGATGTTCTATCTGTTGGGGCTCAATGACCCAGTAATTCTAGACAGATCCCTTTCCACTTAATATAAGTGAAGAACACAATTGACTTAACTTTTTTTACTCTTTTTGAATCAAAGCAAACCATTTCTAGGAATGCAGAGGAAAGAGGGATCCCTATGAATACCAACAAATTGTTTCAAATGATAAACGTTCCAGAGTCTCATGAGCAGACAAGCAGACCAAGCATTCCATAGTGGAAAAGTAGAGATCCACTGTAGAAGAGACATGTCTGTCTCTTTTTTTATAGCTGCTAGTTCCTCTTTACTATTCTTGTGTTTGTTTCTAATGAAGAAGTCTGTAATGCCATTGCAAAATATTTCTTACAACACTGGGGAGTTTCAATAATTTTCTAGTTATTATGAGGTGCTTGTGTTGTCTGGGATATACATGCAGAGTAACAAGACATACTTTCATAATGCCAAGTCAACGTAAGAGTTATTGTGGAGTGTTTCAGCTTTGAAGTAGACTTCATTAGAGAAAATAAAAGTAGATTCACTCACAGATTGTTAAAGACCTGAGGAACAAATTTCTTTTACTGAACTTCTGCTGGGAGCTCTTATCTGTGTGTTCAGACTGTTCACAAAAGCTTTCTGTCTGAATGAGGTTTATGAAACACATGAAGTGTTGGTGAAGTTCTGTGGTGGCTGGAAATACATCTTGCCTGAGAAGTCCTTGGGATGATCAATACTTTGTCATGAGCATTCTTTTCCTAAGCTACCTGGTTTTCATATCAGCGTTGCAGGATATAAACTGAAAAGGCTGAAAGGGAGAGGACAGAAAGTGAGATCCCCCTGACTTTGCCTAAAAGGAAGTTAAAAGATCAGCAAAAATAAAACAAATTTAAACTCAAGGAAAGCAGTAACAAACATGCAAGTCCTTTTAGAGCTAACAGAAGTTAGTCCAATGCATAGCTCCTAGTTGCTCTACCAGTGATCTTTGCTCCAAACTCTGGTCATTATTTTATCTGGTTGATCACTAACTAATGACTTGTATTACAGGAAGCACTGAGGCATTAACAGACCGAAGAAATTCTTCAGTAGCAGTTTACATTAGCTATTAAAGCTTGTATAATCAGTGCATTTAAGTCATATTCCTGAATTACAAAAGTATATAACCTTCATAAAGGGACTATAAAAAAAGCATTAGGTATCTGGAAGAGTAAAAAGAACACAGGCCGAAGCGAGAGGAGTAGTGACAGACATACGCAGACAAAACAGGAAAGAAGGTGGCTTGCAGCAGCTTAGAAAATGCAGAATTAAGTTCCAGAGCAGAATTTAGAGTTAACACAGACAAAGAGGAGAGAATAAAAGAGAACCATGGCTGGAGAATTTGACCAAATGAAAACACACTTACTGCCAATTTGGTTCTATATGGAGAAGAAATTACTAGTGATGCAGTCTTCTACTCTCACTTTCATTCGTGGGGGAGGCTGTGAGGAAGTGAATCTCGAGTCTGAGAATTTCCTCTACACTTAAGGTATATAGCATCTTGGTTTTGGATCCTGTAAATTCTGTTCTCTTATATAAAATTAAGCCTTTATATTGGTCTCAATAATACCATGCATAAAAGGTTAACACAAATATCTATCCACAAAACCTCCCACAAAAACCTGCAAACACTTCAGCACATATGGCAAATTTAGATGTCCATGACGTTTCTGAAAGCGTTCAATCTAGTCATTAACTCTGGCCTTTGCAAAAGAAAATTAAAAACTTGCACTAAGAAGCAAAAATTTAACTATGCGTCTTCTTCACTCATGACTTCTACATTTTCTAATGACAATCATCCATGAGAGTACATTCCAAGTAGAATCATTCAAGTTGTGTTTAAGTGTCCAGGAAGTCCTGTATGGTTATGAAAGCTGCCACCAAATGAGGAGCTTTTGTATCTAGCAGTCACAAGCAATTCGCAGTCAGGCAGAAGCACTCCAACAGGGATACTTAATCAAGTCCTTTGAAACCATCTGACGGTAACGTTTAATACGACAGAGTTGCTACCAAAATACAACTTTATTGATAAAACACCAATTAAAGACAAACTAAATGTAGAACAAACATGTTTCAGAGATGGCAGTGTGAACGAGGTATTAAATACATTTTTAAGGAGCTATACAAAAAAGGAAAGAGACAGTTATAACAACCAAATTGTCTCTGGCAAACTGCTGAGACACAGACTAGTTCATGTGGCAGGCTTAGGAGGTTATCTATGCACTGATGCAATGTCCACATTCTTCAGCGAGTCCCATGTGAAGTATTGCAGAAACTGCTACAATCACTGTTCATGCTTACATTTGAAAACAAATAAATAAAAAGTTAACAAATTATTCTCTATAATACAAAGTGTGTTGGTCCTCTATGAAGTCACAGGGTGTTCTCCAAGAGAGTTTCTCCCAGTGCAGTTAAGGAGTCACAAAGGCGTTCTTGGAAACAGCTGTCAAACATGGCACGCACTTCCTCTCTCAACTCCCTCAGCAGAGGCACTGTGGACTTACCATCTGCATTCAGAATTCTCCCAAAGAATTTACTCCAAAAATCACTGTCAACAGTCCTAAAACAAACAGAGTGGTCTTCAGTAAAATTGTATGCATACACAACATGTCTGTCAAGATTTCCATTTATATTCAGCACTAAATGCCCTGGCAAAACCAAGTCTGAAATGATAGTTTCACTCACATGAGTAAACGTAAAGAAAAACTAAGAATGTATTGTTAAGTTTATGCATGCGAGTCCCTTTCTCTTTCTCTGGTAGGATTCTGGATAGTAACTAGCTGAAATGATAGTTTCACTCACATGAGTAAACATAAAGAAAAACTAAGAATGTATAGTTAAGTTTATACATGCGAGTCCCTTTCTCTTTCTCTGGTAGGCTTCTGGATAGTAACTACACAGGCTGTTTCACAAGTCTATCAAAACCACTGTTTCTACCATTACCTGTTCTGGTGTACTTGACCACTGTCACCATTCACATTGAGCCACAGCACTTTTAAATTAAAGAAGTTATCAAGAGCATTCTTTGAACCAACAAAGTTGGCAGATTCCTTTAATGAATCAAGGGTACAAGTAAACCTTATTTCACCTTTTGCAAGTTACGTTCACAGGCCAATATTAAAGGAAAGTGGAATTCAAGAGAATTCAATAAATATTCAAGAGAAATTAAAAATAAATAAATAAAGTGTGGTTTACAGCCAGTTTTAGAATTCAATAAATATTCAAGAGAAATTAAAAAAAATAAATAAAAAAGTGTGGTTTACAGCCAGTTTTCCTATCTTTTTTCCTGCCTTCCAACAGCCAGAACTCCCATATACATGGCATTTAAAAGACAATTAATAGTAATAAATCCCCTGTCTCATAGATATACCCACACAACAATAAAAAGGTTAAACCTGTTAAATCTCAGAACACTGATATCAGATCTAAACCTCTGTTCTTCAGTCTTGTACTGAAGTCCATAGACCACCTTGCTTCTGACTACTGAAGCACTTCTCTCCCTCAAGCTTGGAGTTACATTGGCTTTTGAACAAATTCTCTGCCTCTGTTTTATGTAAGCAACTCACAAAACAGCAGCAGCCACAGTCTCAGAAGGAATCTGGCCTGCACTATTACACTTGTAACTCTTGCATTTTCTAAGAGAATGAAGTAATACAGACCATAGCAAAAGAAAAGGAAAAAAAAAAAATCAAGACTTGAAGTCATTCCTGCATGGACTTAGACAAAAAGAGACATAGCAGAGAAGGTTACATGTTGGTAAGGATGTCTAGGGAGTTACGAATTGCAAAAATAGTCCTAAAAGTTCAAACACAGCTTCTATAAGCTATCTCACATAAGCCTGCACAGACCAAGTTTCCTAAAATAGTAGGAGTGAAAATAGAAAAACTAAAAACACTCCTGGAAGTAAAAAAAGAGAAATATCTCCAAATCCATTCTTTAATAATGGTAACATTATGAAACTCCCTCCCCTGAAAAACAAGCTGTCAACCTTACAGTAATGCTTGAAGATGAAAAAAACCAACTTGATCAGAATTCACATTCTATCTTTCCAGAAGTCCTTCCTACGACATCAAGTGCTGTGCATTCATTCTACCAGCTTTTAAGTGGGTTCTGCCTTATTGACTGCCATTTGCCTTAGAAGAATAATTTTGTGTTTTGCCTTGCAATTCCCCACTGCTTCTCTTGTAGAATTAAATAGATAGATACATTTTTAAAGGCAACGCTTATCAGAAATCTGTCCTTCTGTCCCAACAGAATATTGTTAAAGACAGATCATGTTCTGATAGAAATCAATATAATGGAGTCCTATTTTTCAGAGCAGGTCAGACTTACTTGTCTCAAGGATATGTAATGTTAGAATATCTGTTAGTAGAGAGCAATAGCCAGTCTCCATCAATGATTTAGTTGCCCTTTTTTTTTTAGTATTTCTGAAACAAAGTCAGTATAAGATATGTATTTATTGCCAATTTATACATCATTGATATTAATCTCTTCAGAAGGTAGCCTTGGTGATTTCATTCTTCACAGCCTAGTGCTGTAAGTTGATCCTCTGAAGAAAAGCCAAAAGCTACAGGGTAGAGTATGGCATGCATACTGAGTACTCAGCAGAAACCTGCTACAGCCTTGTAACCACTGGTAACAGTCTATAACAATATAGAAACACAGATACACACCAAGCACAGAAAAACGCATTTTTCCCCTACACACAGCTCAAGATTGAGGTTATTTTTCCAAAGGTTGAATACAAGAAGCTAGGAAGTCTACGTAATGCAGGTTGCTAGGGAACTGGACAACTCCCAGACTGGTAGCAGGTTTTCTTAAAGCAATGGTTATAGAATTATATCCACACAGCAATTGTAGCTAATGTACCACAATTATAAATGCAGGTATCTGTCAGGTAATTTCTGTCATAAGCAGAGCACTCTGGAAAATCCTTATGACATGCTAAGGCATAAAATTCTGCAGAATGTGACTAACAAAGTGAACAAGTGTTTAGTCTAAGAGCAAACAAAGGGTAGATGAAAGCAGAGTACTCTTATAGCCAAAACACATGGCTAAAAGAGAGCAGTAGAGATGAATACCTGAGGACAAACAGCAGCTTCCAAAAAGAAGCTGCTTGCAAATGCATTTTGAATTATAATTTTAAATTATTTTTCTCTCTTGTGCATGTATACTGTTTCTGCAACTGTTACAGAGAGAATGCTGGCATCAGTGTCCTAGTAGCCCTTTAACAGGGCCTAGAATGAAAAGGACAGAAAACCTAAATCTCCATTTCTAAAGCAACATGCTCATGCAATTTTTCCCCTCACCAACCAACCACTTACAAACTTCTCCAACCCTGGTCTATCAAATTAAGAGGGAGACTAAAGCAGTCTGATCTGAAAGGATAGAAGCAGCAGTATCATCTTAACTGGACTGTCTCCTACACAGCACTAAGACTAACTAGACAATGAACAAGTCTAGTAGCTTCAAAATTAAGTCGCCACAGAATGAATGCTTTCAGCTACAGCAGCACTAATTTCTGTGGTCTAAGCTTTGAAGATGGTACAATTGCAAACAAAGTGAACGAAGTCTGCTCTTTCCCAGCAGCCTCCCCTGCAAAAGGACTTACTTGGATACATTTTGGCTGATTTTCCAGATGGAATTCTCTTGATAGACCTGGAGATGATCCCCAAAGAGCATCAAATGGACTATATCTGCAATGCCAACCAAGTCTACCTGCAATCACAACAAACATCAGAAAGTTCAAACTTCTGTCATCTTCTGCAGTCTACTACAGATTTCTACTGTTTGTGCTTTTACAAATTTAAGTCTGAATTGGTCTTCACATAAGAATTTTCCAGAGACCAGCTAAGCAAGAAAACTTCAAAAAGTAAAATTCTGGTCGTACTGTAAATTCCTAAATAAATGCAATAGTCACAGGCACTCAACAACACTGCTAGTCCCTTCACTTAATGCCAAATATTTAATCAGATGAAAAAAAATCTATTTAGTTATTACTTATTGATCAGAGCTCTCCACAGAGTTTGCAAAATATAACTTAAGAAAATAGAGATTTTGTAAAGGAAACACAGAAGCGAAGATGTACTGCTCAATAGATACTCACTTGATAAGGAAGAGAACTTTCTGTCAGAAGCTGTTGTCCATAAGGGGTCTGAGATATTGGAAAGCTGTTGGGCAAACTTACTCGAGACTGTAATCTCAAATCTAGACTGTGAGAGAAATCCACGATCTTCAGAGCTCTTGACATCTCATCATTACCAAAAGGATCATAGATCCTGAGCAAGGAAAGCAAATCAGGTATAAGACAATCCAACAAACTTTTTTTTTTTAAAAAAATGCAATTTAACAGTGGAATGAAGGTGAGTCTCGGCTATGTCAATGCTCCCCTCTGATGGTTAGCTTAAGAACTACTGCTGAAAGGACTAGCCTTGGACAGGGAACCAGCTGGCAGTCTGAAGCTTAAGGAGGATACTGGTATCTCCAGAGTAAGCAACGGGAAACACTACCAGGTCAAGGACATCTCTGTTTTGATATTTGTCAAAGTTATCTGAAACACAGTTGGTAGAATGGGAAAACAGCACAGTGCTTAGCACTTCTCCTTCAAGATCTCAGAATATTTTATACAAGAGAAAATTAAACTTCACATTACTTAAAAAAAAAATCTTTCCCGGTCTATACACTAGGGAGGACAAGCAGAAAAGACAGTGATGAGTATCTGTGTAGATGACGGTGCACTGCCAAGCCAACAACATGAACAGATCACACTTCTCACCAGCATTCTTCTTACATACTTGTATGCTATGAGCATATTTTGTAATTGATACTATGTGCTTGTCCTAGGTTATTTTTTGCTATCAAAAAAACCCTCAGAACAAACTCACACCAGTATCCTAACTTTTTGGCACTTTGGTTTATATTTGCCACAGAGAAATCCAGCAGGAGATATCCATGTCCATCAAGTCACTGTTAGATCAGAGACTTCAAAAGTGGGATGCATGCACCCTAAGAGATGTGCAAGACAATCCATTGGGGTGTGTGAAGAAAATATTAGAACTTCAGCAGTACATGCATGTAATTTATAAATAAACAAATTCTATAAATAATTATAAATAAATTCTAAATAAAATATATTGGGATATATCGGGATTGGACGAGATGATCTTTTGAGGTCCCTTCCAATCCCTAACGTCCTGTGATTCTGTGATATCAGAGATGCACATGTTAGATGACTACAGGTTCAAAATACATTTAAAGTTAATAGCTATTTTTAACATATCAGTGAAGACTAAGAACAGCCTTAGTGAATTTCTTTTAATGGAATTATATCTGAATCATTACATTCCAAAATTACTGTCTTCCCACACTCAGATTGCAGATTACATTTAAAGGGATATGTAACTTTGTTAATGTAATATGGGAAAGAGCTTAAAGAAAACTAGATATGTGCATCAAGTTACAAGCTGAACTGTAGCGGAAGCTAAGCAACCTGTTTAAGAGTGCGTCTGGATATTTCAAGTCCCACCTGACCTTTGGTTTCTAATTCCCTGTTTATCAGATATGTCAAACCGGGAAGCAAGTTATTTACCAATATCCAGTTAGCTGTCCAATACACTAGTTAAGTAAAAACTGAGAACACAAGCTATAGCAAAACGTTTTGTTTAGTAGAAGTTTTACAACATCATTGCATACTATTTCTATAGAAATAAACAAAAGAAAGGTTTATTCCTAAACAAAGTGTTTTCACTATTTTCAGAATACACTGTAGCCTAAAAAAAACCTGGACTGCAAGATCAGTACTCCAACTAAAGAGGGGAAATTACAAAAGCACAAAAGTTGTAGCTGAAACAGTATTATAGATCCTCCCATATTCATACACAGAGACCAACCTGTCTCCCAGAAAGAACACCTCTGGACTCAGGTCTCCATGGACAATCTCTGCTCTATGGAGCTTCTCTACCACGCCCAGAAGATTATAAACGACCAGTAGGATAACATCATCTGTGATGGACTTACAGCCACGAATAACATCCTGAAAACAGGAAATAAATATGTATCTATATACCGTTTTACATTAGATTAAGTGAAATATTTATAGCTCACCTGTTTTCCTTATTCATCTGTCAAGAGATAACACTCCTACCCTAAATTCAGCATAATCAGATTTTGCCGGTGATTGGCACAGCCAGAATTAAAAAGAACCATGAGCTCTTAGGAGACACTATTGTTCAGAAGTGGACCAAAGATCAGGAGGAGGAAACTGAACTCAAGACTGAAATCACTATTTAATTTGTATCCTATTTATATGCAACAATTCAAAACGCACTTACAAGACTTAATTTAAAATGTAAATCCTTCGGCAAAACACTAAATGCTACAACCTTGCTATAGCAGACTGGAACTTATTGGAAGATGTCAAGTTAAACAAGAGTTTTAGATGCAGACCTTATTATGGAATACCACATACTTCTTGGTTCAGGTTGTTTAGAGCTCATCAATAAAGAAAATGTGAAAAATCAGTTCAAGTTTGTCACTGATAAGCACATGATCTACGAATGAGAAATAAGCTTTGACTAAGGCTATAATAGACAGTCCTAATTCATATATAGCTAAAACAAAAACCAGAGGATTAAACACACGAAGCTATCTTCAGCAATGAGCATAATGACAAACAAAACTCACTAATGGTACCTATGCAAGAGTTCATCTCATCTACAAGCATATTTTGTTGATCTGTACTGACCCCAAGCGTAAAGTAATTTATATTCCTGTGCAAAATAGCACAGCCGTCTTGATACAAGTAGCAGCTGAAATTCTCACTGAAGCTTTGCTCAAAGTCAGAATTCAAACGCTCCTGCAATTGAAGTGTGATATAAAAATCCCAAGGCACAGGCTGAGAATGCACCTACAAGAAGGTAGAGAAGAACAACATTTATTTTCAGAATAAAGTAAAATTGCTCATGTTCACATTCTTCTGCTCCATTTTTTTTCTCCTTACTTAACCAAGGAAGACATTTACCACAGTCAGAAACTTTTAATCTACATCAGGAATTAGAAAGAGGACTTGGAGTAGCAAGCTCCATGCACAGAATTCAGAAATTAAGACCAAACCTACTGCATTTTACTTTATATTGGCTGAGGAGATTTTAACATTTCACACTACTTATACAATAACCATCATACATGTTACCTTTATCGCAAATCCCTTTGTATCCAACCGGGGAGAGTTCTCTAGAATGGCAAAAAACATCTTGTGTTCTTCATTGGTCCAATATTCCCATTTGATACAGTAAGTGTCAGTTCCTGTTATGAAAGTTTACATTCATGAGCTGTAACAGCAAATATACGTACCCAGGCTGTTCAAATTATTCCCCTTCTACACCACAAAACTAGTGATGGTGAATATGAAGCCAATATTTGAATATTTCAAACCAATTAGAACATAAATAGATCCCTTGCACTGTACAGTGTTTGGCATACCTACCTAGTTCAACGTTTTTCTCAAACTGCATGACAGGCAGAGCGCCAGCCTCCAAATGAAAGTCTGGAGAAGCAGTCAATGATTCTGGCATAGGATCTAAAAGCTCTTTACGCCGTTCAGTGCACCACAAGACCTGAGTTACGTCATCACCTAGGAAGACAAGTAACAGGAACAGATGAGTTGAAACCAGGTGTTGAGTCTCTGTGATTTAATGGTATCTGTCAAGAAAAAATAACCTGGATATTGGAAGTTTTCTACCTGCATACTGATTTACTCCATCTCCTTTCAGGAAGTCAATTAATCTCTTTCCAATAGGTTCTTGTTCTGTGAAGTGAGCATAACACTCATCTTTGAAACTACCTTACAGACTATTTCATCATGAAGTCTCAATGATTCTTCTGTAGTGTCATGTAAAATGTATCCTTCACAAGAGACAGAGCTCTGAATTAGATTAGGTACATCTGCTCAGTCACAGCAGAATTCACAGAATCATTAAGGTTGGAAGATACCTCCAAGATCAAAATTCAATCTGATCTTGCAAATTAACACTCCTTTTTCTAAAATCTGTGTCCAGAATAAGCAATTAGTTTATGATTTTTAAAAGAAGAGTTTTATTGAAATTCAATCCTTTGAATATAGCAGGGGTTTTATGTAAGAAAATTAAAACAAAGTTGGACTCCAACTGTGCTGCTCACTGCAATATTAAGAATTTAACGGCTTTCATGTCCTGGAAGACACATAAGATATTTACCTGCAGGTCTGGGCTTATGTTCCTGCATAATAGTACAGGGAGAAAAATCATTCAATAGATGAGTTCATCTGTACAAAACCAAGGTAGCCTGAGAAGTGTTGATCTCAAATGATCAGGCAAGTAAAACGCAGCAGAACTAGACGGCTTTTATTGACTTCCTCTCCCAAAGACAACGACTAGTAACAGGTGACAACATTTTAAGCTTTCACAGTACAGAGATAAGAATCAGAGTATCATTACCTACTGTTATATTTGTATTTATTTGAAAAGCACTGCAGTAAGATATTGCTCAGAAAGTAATTCTGTGAAAGTAGCTCCAGGAAACATTGTAGGTTGAAGGCTAAATAGGTGTTCCAATATTTTACCATCACAAATGTATGGAATTTACTGGCATATTTTACAAGAATAAACTTACAGACATCCAAAGTAACTTTTCTGCTCTACACAGCATTAACGAATCCTCAGTTAGATTTGATACACCCAGGTTGAAAACTGCAGTTCTAGGGAGATGTGCAGAAAGCAAGAAAAACCCAAAAAAGGAACAGGAATGATAAAAAGTTTGAGAAATGACCATTAAAACATCTGAACAAATGCCTTCTTTTTCTAAAAAGAATCTGTAGAGATCCTTCATCTTGCTCTAAAGATTAGTGCATATGATAAAAAAACGAGTGTAAGATCTATCCAAAATATTTCAGCTATTTCAGTGACACCACTCTTCTAATTGTGTTGTCATTCCAGGTCCCAAGCAGGCTTCGTAAGATAGCCTGCAGACACACCATAACAATCTTCTCTAGAGTAGATACACTGAGAATTTTCAGATACACAGTTCTAATTAAAAATCTATTACTGATATTAATATATCATAAAATAAAATCGAAGGAGTTAAAGAAGGTTAAACACCTGGAAAACTGTCAGTCAACACAAACCTAATTCTACAGGGTGGATTTTGAAGGCTTTTTATGAGCATTCCTGTTCTAACTACAATATAAAGAGTTACAGAGATAAACAACGGTCTTCGGCCAGAAGAAAAAAATTAAAACTAACTATTGAAGTACCAGCATTGTTTTCCTTCAGTAGGAAAAAGAAACATACTGCAAAGCAGCACAATAGTTTACAGCAAAATTATGTAACTTTCACTAGTTTTCAAATTCACATTCACCTTTTTCAACATGGCATTTATCAGCACATGAGATCACACAGTATGATTAAAGAAAAAAATCAACACAAAACAAAGCTGTCTTATAAGTTCTCATTACCATCCAGTCCAAATTTTTCACTTCAGAATCTGACCTCATTACTCCTACACACTCTCTGCTTTAATACCTTAAATATCTTCTCCGTCACCTTAATATTTACGTCTTTTGGATGCTGACAAGCATGTTATGCTATGTAGCTCACTACTGCTGACAAGGGAGACACAAGTTTAGTCAGAAGTCAAAGTAACAGGAAATACACAGAAAGCAGAACAGAATACAGAAAGTACAGGAAAAGCATCATAGTTTAGTGACACCTGCAAGTTATTTGTTGTGAGTGAAACTCACTTTAGTACTAACCAGTAATGTTTTCACCAATACCTCCAGAATCAGTAACCATTTCTGCAGGCAAGCTATGAGTAAATTCCAGTTTCTCCGGGATATGCAAGTATTTTATAGTAGATATTTGTGTAACAGAGGAAAGAGAAGATCCTGAGGAGACAGAAGATCCTGACGAGCGAGTATCTTCCAGGCTTGCTTCCATGATCGGGCTGTAAATAAAGTTATCAACTAGTCAGACTTTCAGAAGATGCAGTGTCTAGGTAATGCCAGCCTAGCGACTACAAAAGGATACTATGTACTCCCAGACTTCTTCATGTCAAAGTTCTTTCCCACCCTTACTGGAAAACCAGTAGTTATGTCAGAGTTTCATTTTGGCTTCAATGCTTGTTTATACTCAGAATCTTAGTCTACAGATGAATTTTATCTTCTCTTCCATTAAATATAACTGGCATAACAGACGACATACTGAATGTTTACTACTCCCTTAGCTACCAAAAGTCAGAGCTACAGTGCTTTTAAAGCAGTGGAGGGTTGGGTGGGAAATAACTCTTGCTCTTCCTTCCTAATTATAGTCAGCATGGTTTCTCAGGGAACTTGACAAGCAAATAAACACCTTCAGTATAGTATACATGTTTGCATACTAACAGCTAGCAAATCAAACTCAACTCTAAATCAAGAAAACCCTGTACAAAGGATGCTTTTTTCTTTACAATTATAAGAAACAGGAGGTTGTTTGCCAGTTTTTTTTCCCTTCTCTCCAGCTTTTCTCCTCTCTTGAAGAAATCTAAGCCATAATCACCAGATGCATTTTATATAATAAAATAATGCCAGAGGCATACAAGTATTAAAGGAACTGATGATTTTACTTCTAATCTCCGGTTAGAGAGACAGAATGTGTTTATGAATTTCTTTGCAAGTTATCTGGTAGAAAAAGCATGGAGTTAAATCCCGTAGCAGTAATGCTGAGAAACCAAGTGGGCTTGCTATTACCTCGTAAATCTGCTCAAGGCAAAATGGACCCCGAGCTAGAGAAACGGCCACCTTCAGTACATTCTGATTGCTTTAGAAAATTGTTTCTTCAGAAACAGAATAGTAAAATTACAACCAATGGAAGACATATAGGAAAAGGGGCTTAAGATGCTTTGTTGTTAATTACCTGAGTTTCTTTATACAAAGCGCTTCACTGAATGCTCCCTCACAGACCGGTGTTTCCTGATTCAGAGATGCAGTCTTAGATTCTAGGGAGTCTTCCTTCAGGACACTCTCTGAAAAAGCAGGAGCTGGGACTCTCTGAGCTACCACCCCATGAAAGGGCGTTGAGGCCAAGTGGGCAGCCCTAACAAAGTCACACGTGTCTTCTGGGTTGGCACAAAGGGTTTTGTTCTTGTAGGAGCTAGTCACAATTGCATCTTCAGTCAAAGGTTCAATTCCATTCAGCTCATCCTGAAAAAAGTAGGAAGAGACAGTGAAAAGCCTGTGGATGTTATGTAAATTTTAAAAAAATATATATATTTAAAAGCTGAACATTTATCCCTCCCCTTTCTTCCACCTCACCACTTTCCAACATGAATCCGACCCTGAGTCTTCATGTACTCTACTTTTATTGCTCAATCAAATTAAGTAATGAAACCCTACATAGATACCCAACTAGACGATACCCAACCAAAGGGTAGCTTTGTTACCCTCTAAAGTGCTGCAGAGCTGCCATGAGATGTTGCAGGCTACTTATTATCTACCACACCAGAAGTGCATTTCAGTTCCGTTTCATATTCCATATTATTACAGCGTTTTCTAAAATGCTGGACACTGAAGACACATAGAACATGTAAAGCAGCACTCCGCAGTTATCCAGACTGACTCTAGAACCAAAACAAGCACGATGCTTACCATGCTTAACCTTGCTAAGTATTTCAATATTGTAGATGTACATAAAATTCTTCTCAGCTCAGAATAAAGTCCTCTCACTCAACTAGTCTAAAGGTCTATCACAGCATGCAGTAATTAAGTCCTTTGGTGAGACAGCAGCTACCACCTCTATTGAAAGCCTTACAAACATCTGCAAAACTGCCACATAAAGACACATGCTTTTTTATGAAACAAGATTAAAAAGGTTTAAGGGAGCCAAGCTTAATGTACTTCAGATGAGGAACAGAGATGCTTGTTGGGATGTGTGGCAAGAAAGTAGGTGGAACAGGAGCCACTATTTAAGGGTGCAACTCTTCATCACAGTAAGTTTCTAAAGTTTCAGAGTAATGCTGGCCACTAATCAGTTGCTTAAAATCTGGAAGGCTCCTTATCGTCATCTCCATATTGGCCACCTTAAAGCCCAATAAAAACATTAAATTCCCAGTATAATCTTAACACCACCCAATTTAAGTATTGCCACACCAGACAGAAGTTTAGCATCCTTGCTTATCTCACGTGACGTCAGTCCAGCCAATCCCACTCAGTTCAACAGTAGGACGTTCTATGGTGGTTTCTCCTTGACAAAAAATCTGCTATGAGGTAAATGGTTTCCTTACACAGGCTTCTGGTGATACGTTTTCCTCTGCAGTTAGAGAATCTGAAGCTTTACGAATGGCAAGAGGGCGCTGGGCACTTTTCTGTGTAGGATCTGCAGAACTACTAAAGATAAAGTTACATTCCATTAAATACTTATTAGAGTAGCTTCCAATCTTCAACAGAGATTCCTCTCAAGAGTTTAAGTCTACCAATCTACCACTTTCTATTACAGAACTACCAGTAAAGTGCAATATATACAGCTCTCCAGGATGAAGAGTTTATATAGCAGCTTAAATAGTTCTAGACTGAGAAGGAACAACAAGAGACTATTGCCTCATCATGGACTTCCCATGTAGAGTAATGAAATGAAACAAAAAATGCAAGTATAAACAAACCAAAACATCACTCCACATCCATTCAAGAAGCAGTACTTTATTTCAGCTACTACAGCAAGTAGTTGATACTTCAGTTTTCTCTCCCTCTGAAATCTAGGTCTTGAATAATTCTACCTTATAGTCTGATCTGTCAAAGTAGAGGATTCATCAAATATGGTGAAAAACGTAGCAGGATCCGCTGGGGGAAGATGACCTACATCTGTGAAGAAAAACCAAGAGGCTCTATTTTATCAGCAGTTTTTCTACAACAGTGTATCCAATGCTAATGAAAACATTTAATACATAGCCTGAAAAATACCAGTCCTAGGTAGACTTCCCAGGAAGTTACAGAACTGACATTTAAAGAAACCTATTTTAAAAAGGTTTGGTTTTGTCACATTACCGAACCACACTTAGCTTGCTCGTTTCAGAATACACTTCAGAATTGTACCTTCTTTTCCAAGGCTGGCCTCATCCTTCTGTTCCTCCTGTTCATTCTCAGAGTCTAAAAACACATTTCCTCTTTGCGTATCTGGACATATATAAAGAGACTGGATAACCTCTGTTAACAGTAAGGGTAGTCAATTCAGGTCAAAAGTAAATTTCTTCAGTACACACCCTTCCCAACAACAAAACTGAATATATTAATTTCTGATTGCATTCCTCCACCTAATCCTCTGAGAAAAAAAAGACTGAAGATAGTATTAATCTTAGTATTAAACTCTCTTACAGATTTTAGTAAGACTGCATATATGAAAGTGTGAAGAAAGCTCTTAAGCTATTAAAAGAAAAAGGCTCTTCTGCTTGAAAGTCCTTACAAATAATGACAGTTCTCAGACCTCAGATGCTCAGTCATTTGCTGACTATGATTGAAGGCACTCAATATTAGCATGCTCTCATTTGCATTCTTCCAATCCACCTAGACTTTTGGTTTTAGTTCGTTAGCCTTGCTATTCATATAAAAGAACACTTCCCTTCAACACAGCTTTCTACTTAATGGTAAATAATTTAATTTCTTAATGGTAAATAATTTAATTTAAATACTTACCCTCAGAACAAGATGGTTTATGCAGTTTAGTATCTTCAGAGACTGAGGATTCACTGTGAAGAAGATACAAACTTGTTTCTTATATTTTACACAGCTTCACAAAACATAAGTAAACTCTGTAAAGGCAAGCCAAGCTGACTTATGTTACTTGTAAGAAGTTTAAACCCCTCGGACAATCGAAAAAAGAAAGATTACAGATTTTGGTTACAGGCTGATGCTTAGGGGTATATTCCATTCTCTGTGGAAACAGGCTCTCTGTTAGCGATTCATGATACTCATAACTTCAACTTTTTCTATTGCTAGCAAAGGAAATCCTGTACTACCTTTGCAACTGAGGCTGTTTCTCCTCAACTTCTGTTGCACTCAGAAAAGTAAATCCTTGCAGTCCCAAAGGTGGTGAAGCTTCTGTTATCTCTGTTGGCTGTAGAAACAAAATCATATTTAAATTCTACAGTGATGGAATGGCAAGCCATGCAGCAAGGTTCCAAGAACATTATGATAATCCTGTGTAGGTTGTTAGAGCCCTGATGGATTAATAGTTGTCTTCAGACATTTTCTTTACACTTAATTTACTTGCATGCTGCCCTAGTTTTGCTGGAACAGAGTTTTTTTCCTTTCCCTCGAAGTAGCTAATGAGAATTTTATTTTGGGTTTGTGCTGGGACTGATGATAACACACCAGTATTTACATTTTTAAGGTTTATTTTCCAGTCTTTCTACTGCACCTGTGGTTATAGCTTCTTTGGGGTTTTTTTTGGTTTGTTGGGGTTTTTTGGTTTGGTTTTTTGTGGGGGTGTTTGTGGGGTTTTGTTGTTTTTTGTGTTGGGTTTTTTTTGTTCCCTTTCTTTTTCTTCTCTTTACACAAGAGGATTGGGAGAAGGCAAAAGCCCAGGACTCTCTGGGACACGTGACCCAGTGACAGAAGATTCAGGTGCATCCAAGCTGACCAGTAAAAATGTATTCTATCCCATAAATGTCATACTCACAATAAATTAGGGAGTTTGCAGGGGATGACCTCTTCCCTTTCTTTCTTTGATTCCTCCTTCGATCCCTTC
Source organism: Mesitornis unicolor (assembly GCF_000695765.1). Taxonomy (NCBI): domain Eukaryota; kingdom Metazoa; phylum Chordata; class Aves; order Mesitornithiformes; family Mesitornithidae; genus Mesitornis; species Mesitornis unicolor. The sequence continues at coordinate 46,800 of NW_010171078.1, read as the reverse complement.
TCTTCCCGTCCCTTCAACATCGTGGTGGTAGCCTTCTCGACCTCTTCCCTTTCTTTCTTTGATTCCTCCTTTGATCCCTTCTCTTCCTGTCCCTTCAACATTGTGGTGGTAGCCTTCTCAGTTCCTGAGGCTCACCCCTCCCTTCTCCCATTTTCATTGGCATACAGCCAGCGGCTGCTGTCTGGGACCTGAGTACAGCTTTTGATTGCTTTATTACCATTGTTCCTATTCTTGTTGCAGTTCATTGGTATTATTACTAATATTTCAGTTTGGTTTATTTTACTTATTAAATAGTCTTTATCTCAACTGATGAGGTCTTTTACTCTCCTGATTCTCTTTCCCATCCTACTGGGGGAGAGTGGGCAAGCATGTGTGGGGTCCTTAGTTGCCTACCAAGGTTAGCCCACACCACTTTGCAACCCTTCACTTCCTTCCCTAGTTCCAGCTGCTTCTCCTGTCTTCTTTTGCACTACAACTTCTCTACGTAAAATGAAGCCACATATGAAGAGAGCTTAAGAAAGAACAATTCGCCCTTAAGCATTTGGTATACCTTTACTTAAAAAAATTGAGAAGTTTATACCTTAGCATAACGTATCTTGTCTGATTGTTAAATAACAATACTTGTAAAGTAACACTACAAAACCTGAAGTCTTTGATATACATTCCTATAATGAAAGGATATGGCTTGGGGACAAGTAAGGGAGAAGAAAATAATTATTTCTGTAAGCATTCATTTACTGGGTGATGCGTGCATACAGACAGACATCCCTTCACAACAAGTTTTTTAAAGTGTTAACCAAAGAGAAGTATATAAGATATTGTACCTCTTTTGATACTTTTACTTAAAATAGAAATATTTTTAAAACAGCTAAATGAGGGCAATACCTGTTCTTGTGGTTGTTGCTGCTTGTCATCTTCTTTCTTCTTTAATTTCTTCTCCAGGTCCTCAATTTTCTTTTGTATTTCTTCCTTCTTCTGTGCTATGTCCTGTATCTCCTCTAAGGAAGAAAAGCTTTTAAGGCACAATGCATATTTCACATGCAATCTGTGGCTAAAGCCTAAATTATCTTTAAAGGGACTAAAACCTCATATTGTCTTTCTCTGTTTCACTGCTTACATGTAAAGCTGTCAGATACATTACTTTCTCTATGCCTCAGAGCAGTTAAACAACGATTCCAGTAGAAAAAGAAAAGCAGGTGCAATAACAGACAGATGTATGCTGATAAGAAGTAAGTATAATTATATGATTCTATCTCAGAAAGCCTTATGCCATCCCACTTTGAAGCATACCTTCAGTTTTCTTTAATACTTTCTTTCTGTAGATTTCAGCTCGAATCTCTTCCAAAGAAAATTCTTCGACTCCAGCATAAACCTTATCTTTACAGTACATCACCTCTGTCTTGTCTTGAGTATCCTTCTGATGATTTTGCACTCGCTGTAGTGGATCCTCCTCTTTCTCAGGTTTGCGAGCACTTAGAACACAGTTTATGCTGGGCTCAATTTTGCAGGGAGTCCTGAAAAAACATGCAGTTATTACTTTGATTATATGTACTTCGCTGTAACACAGAAAAGCACGCACAGGAGAGAAAATAGCTAATTCCAGAATCTAGCTGTAGAGTAGTCTGAAGACATTCTGGTCCGCTGATAGAAAAAAAGAAAAACAAACAAGAAAAATGGAATGACAGCACATAAAAGGCAAGTATACCAACTCAGAATTGTGTAATCAAAAAACCCCAAACAACTAAATCAAACTGAAGTGTTAATAAGGCCCAGTCAAGAGCAAACAGAAGTCTTAGGATACTCTGAATTGTTGTGCATTCTGGAGCAGGTTCTATATTCACTTTAGCTCCATTGATCTGTGTGACCACACAGGTGACAAGTCCCTAACCATCCTACAAAACTGTTTATAGGGACTGAGGGTGGGGATCAGCAGGACATAAAAATGGAAGATCTTGGACTAGATAAAGCAAAAAAGGGAAGATTTAAGATGCAATAAGAGGGGAGTTTGCCCAAGGAGAATGTTTTGCATGTCAAGCGACAGAAATTAAGTGCCTCATTAAAAAAAAATAAACAAAACTCCATTACTGAGCAGTGAAAGGAGTCTGTAGCAATCAATTTCTTAGCTTGAAAGTGCTACATGCTAATTTCAGGAAAGAGGAACAAGAATTTGTACAGTTGTACAGATACCAGTAATCCAGATGACTCCAGCAATTATCTGTACCTCAATAAAAGATGATCTGAACAACTGACCCTGAAAAATGTAACTGTGCTCTAGGTAATAAATAGTTCAAAAGTAAACACAATGCACAGTTCCAAGACATCTGTTTTGCATGTGAATGGACTCACAACCAAACAGGTGCTCCTAATGGTTGGGTTTGGGGTTTTTTTTAAAGCTTTTATTTGCAGGGGCGGAGGCTTATTACCAAGATCACTACAGGGTCCTTCTACCCAAGTCTCTGGATGAAAACTGATGGCATGATTTGCATTATGTTTACACAAATTCAACACAGCACTTTCAGACTTGATTTGGTTGATGGCCATGGCATCAGGAGGAAACTTGCTTTTAAACTTTCAACTATGTAATAAAAAATTATGTACAAACTCTCTGCTCAAAGTGCTTACAGCTAATTTAGCATGATGTTCAGTTCCCACTCATTCCTTCATTTTCCCTGGTAGAAAAGGATGCTGCCTCCTGTAAATAATAAATCTTCATGTAAGAGATACTACAATGTCAAGAGATCCAATTCCATGGCATCACTGACTCTCAGGAGCAAGAAGTAGTCTTATAGCTTAGACAGAAACTAGTTTTTTTCTTAAACTAAATTGTGTTATGTCCTTGGTCAGAGCTACTCTGCAGTCCACGTGCAACATACAAAACTCACAGGAAAAAACCATGCTGTTCAGCATCCTTTGATTATATGCAATTCAGAGCCAAGGAAGCCATCTAATATCAAACATTCTTTTCCATTTCTCCTTAGGAAGAACCTATGCTTTCTGTGGCTATCGTTAGCCACAGAACAAGAAAGTTAAGCAGCTTTGCAAAATAATAATATAGAGCAACTCCATCTCCTGGCATGTATCAGCATTTCAGGGAGAACTGTACACACAGGAAGGTAATTTCAGGCAAAACAGCATACTCCTCCATAACCTAAGCAACACTGTTGTCATGGAAACTGATAACTTGTTTCAGAATAAAACTCCAGATAGAATAAGCACAGAGTTCCCAAGATAGAGGAAAACAGCAGTAAGCCTGTCTCAGTTTCGAGCTGCTTTCATAGCATACAGCATCTTAAGAGAGATAACTGTGTTTTTGTGTAAACACACTGAGTTAAGCTATTAGCATGTATAAATATGATACAGGCTTCCATATAATGAACAGCGATAATCAAACACTTCATACGTCCTTATGCATCCTCCAGTGAAGCCTCTGCCATCAAGCTAAAGCACTAAGAGCTTCCAGGTTGACAGATTAAGTTCTAGTAGACCTAAAAGCTTGGCTATTTAGCAAAACAAGTCAGATTTTTACAAAGCACCTTCGATAATTTCAAATGCAATCCCCATTTCAAACCAAAGACTCACATGACTTGTTGCTGAGCTGACTCTTCCACATAGGGTGTGAAACTGGGCAGTGGGTAGGGCACTTCTATACCAGAATTTGCACTGTTGCGAGGACGCTGAGGAAGAAAAAAGTCAATGATAATAGTTTAAAGATTCATTTTTAGACACTACATTCTTCTATACTCTGAATCTCATTTTCGCCCAGTGTTTGGCTCATTTGTAGGTTTTGTCATTAAGGAAAAAACAAAAACAACAACAACAACAAAAAAAACAAACAAAAAAACACCAGAACACACACAAAAAAACCCCAAACACAAACCTGATAGACTTTCCCAAGATTAATTTACAAGATTAACCCTGTTCTGAGACATAAACAATTACAGATCATCAGCTGATCACTAGCACCTAAAAAAGCAAGACATACTCCTCCTACATGTCCTCACCAGTACCTAGTTTCTGCTACTCTGAGAGCATGTTGGTCAAGCTAGGCATTCCAGTTGCTTCTCTTGTTCGTTTTCCAGAAATTCTGTGTCTTTTTTTGTTTAGCCAAGACTGTCCCAAATCCTCTGACAGTGTTTCTTCTGCTGTCTGCCAAGAACCTCCAAAACTTCTCAATTTTCCTTTGAGAGGCCATTCCAACACTACCAAAATCCTTTAACTGCTTCTGGAGTCCGTTATTTAAGAGAAGCCAGATGGAACGCAATCTGACAACATTCTGCTCTCATCTGCCTCCTTGAAATTCCCCAAGACTCTTAAGCAGAAAAAGTTACATGGTGGGGATATTTCACAAACTTGACTCCTCTTTTCAACCATCTTTCAAACTGTTTACTTAGCCATCTTCACACTGGCAATAAAACAGAGGTCTCTTTCTTCTGTGCAGCTCTTTCACTTTAATACAAGCCAGAATGAGCACCACACTTCAGTGAAGGTGAACTAAATATCTTCAACTCTTCTGTTGGTGGCAGCTTTTTCTTTTTTTTTTTTTTAAATTAAATCTAACAAAATTAATGAAAGGGGAGACAGGGAGAACTCTAAGGACAAACATTAAAAGAATACAGAAGCATTTGGAGACCAGAATGAGTGTGTTAAGCAGCACAAAGTAAGGCAACTGAAAAAGTTTTACATTAATAATTCTTCCTTTTCATTCTTAGCTATATTAAAGCTGTGATTTACTGAATTTTTCCATTCACTTAACGAAATTGCTTTGTATCTGGCAGTAATTTGCAGAGAAATATCAACAGGCTGCAAGCCAAGGCACCACAGAAGCTGGGATTCCCATAAGAACATTATTAAAAGAATAAATAGCAGTTGGGATTTATACAAAGGCAATCTTTAAAAGACTAAACTATGTTATTATTAAGTATAACAGGACCTTGGACCAGCCTAAAAGTAGGAGTTCAAAACTACACCAAGCACTGTGTGCCTGGGTTATCTCAACCAGAACACTGGTTGAACGGTGTGCATGGTGTGTGGCAGAGTATCTTGGTCTTGGAACACCTGGCCATAAAGTATGGGAAATGATGGATCAGAAAGTGCTGTAGTGTGTGAACATCCTGATTGGCTGCACAGTCAGGTCCTTATCTGTAGCTATAAAAGTAGAGGTAGAAAATAAAAACTTCACTTGGAAATAGCTTAATAGAATAGCTTAAACATTGTAGCACAGCTGCTTCTTTTCATGTCTCCAGCATTAGTTTAAACCATTGGAACCTACTTCCTGTCATCCTATTGCCAGGATAAATACTCCATTGATACAGTCGTTCTTCAATTCTTTTGATCTCCATTCTTCTGTTTTCCTCATAAGGACTTCAAAAGAGACTTGCAGAATGCTGTACATGTCTTATTTTCATAAGAAGATAGGCAACAAGTTCTTCCTTCAAGTTGTATTGTATTATATCATTTTAACATTTGTTCTTCTTTTCTACTGAATTAGCTAATGTCTGGCTTCTCTCCCGTTCTTTAGCTAGTGTTTTTTCTCTTATATTCCTTTTCTGCCCTCCAAACAGCTTGGCAGGCCACCTCTACCAATTTTTCTGATTAGCAAGAATTATAATTTCTTGATTTAAGAACTCTAAAGTTCTTAAAACTTATTCTAGCAATATAAGCTTGCTAAACTTTAATAGGTTACACATAGCCAGAGACTCTTAAGGACAAAGCTAGGAAGAATGTTAGTTACTGACACAAACCCCAGGCAAGGGAGAAAGAGTACAACCTT
>NW_010171078.1:36864-40999 GCF_000695765.1 Mesitornis unicolor | reverse complement strand
GTTCAGCAGTCATCAGCTTACACACATCTCCCTCTCTTTTTTCCAGTCCATTTTGAGACTCCTTACCCTGCCGGAGTTCCAAGGTCCTGCACTCATTTCATTCTCCTTGGCCCGTGGAGCTGGAGGTACTGTCCATGGCTGTGGTGTAAGCATGGGCATCTCAGATCCAGAGGCTGAATTTTCATCAAATACAGCAAAATCAGGATTGTTTAAAAGCTGCTGAGAAGTTGCAGCCTGGAAGCTTCTGGTTTGGCTTGTGGCTATAAGCAAAAATATTTATGTAAATTAACCTCTAAACTATCACACTCAAGTGCAAATTCCACAACAAAAAGATGTAACTTTTTCAATAATAATACTTGGTTTCAGCAAATGAATGTACCTTTAAGTGCATCTCCTACGCGACTAATTGGGGCTCTCACTTTCTTATTCCCCTTGCCTTTTAGATCTGCCAATGAGGTTCTCTGAGGTTCTACAACTCCCAGAAGACCGGTGTCTCTATTAGGAGTTTCCTCTAGCCCCAATAGCGTCTGTCGAGAAACACGGATCTGAAACTGCCTGAGATAAAAACATTGCAGAAGTCAGCATAAACCTCACTATATCAGGTATATGATACAAAGAACATAAGACTACCCTAAGTTCTTCCTTTTAGCTGGAAGCTTACCTGTGATGGAACTGGAGTTTGTCCAAAGGCTCAGCTTTGCGCTGAAGACCTTCCTGGAATATCAGATCTGCTTTCTTAAAACTTCCTCTCGCCTCAAGTACTTCTGCCCAAGTGATGTAGAGTAGTGCCAGTGTTGTGCCAATTTCCTGGCTGTGTAGGTAACTGTACAGATCCAAGGGCTCATTACAGCAATCTCCCTGAAACAACCAAAGTATTTCAGTAATCACATTAGACTACAAAGGATTCCAAGTTGATGCCCGTGTTTTCATGCCTCCTGCAAGACCCCATGGATTTCAGTACAAGTCTTATAGGAGCAACTGTAAGGGCAGGACATAATACTTTATCATGTTGCAGTGCGCAAGATAAAGAAAAGGAATTAAATACAACCACCACAACAACAACAACCTCTGACTGTATGTATATATTTGTCAATATTACTAACCAATCCCTTAATTCTAGCCTACATATTCAAAGTCAGTAATTATTTTTTTCTTTTAATCTGAGATAGCTTCAATCATTGAATTGTCATATTAGTATTCCTGAAAATATTTTAGCTTTAGATAAAATATAACATATTTCTTATTTTCCTGGTTTTCCTGGACAGTCATTTTCCTTATAGTAGCTGGTGCGATTTTTTTATTCTCACCAGCAGATGTTTACCTTTTTTTAAGGTTTGTTTTTCAGTCTCTACCTAAATATGTGTTCAGATGTGTTTCTTTTGGGGTTTTGGCTTTTTTCCTCCTCTCTCTGCACAAGAGGATGGGAGGAGGAGGGAAGCGAAAACCTGGGATTCTCTAGGACAGGTGACACATGACAGATGATCTGGGTGTAATCCAAGCTGACCAATACAGATATATTCTATCCCATAAATGTCACACTCATTTTAAGTTAGGGATCTTGCAGTGTCCTTTCCAAAAGTTTGCTTCCTTTCTTTAAACCCACCTTCAATCCTTTCTCTTTCCTTCCCTTTCTACTTCATGATGGCATCCAATCTCAGTTCCTGAGGCTCACCCCTCCCTTGTCGCATTTTCATTGGTATATAGCTCACAGTGTTTGTGAGCCAAGTGTAACTGTGATTGCTTTATTACCATTGTTCCTATTCTTGTTGCAGTTCATTGGTATTATTACTAATATTTCAGTTTAGTTTATTTTAATTATTAAACAGCCTTTATCTAAACTGGTGAATTCTTTACTTTTTCTCTCTCAATTCTCTTCCCCATCCCACCAGGGTGAGAGCTGCTTGCCAGGTTAAACCATGACACTCAGGAATCTACACCTGGAAAAAAGCTGCTTTAAGAAGATGAGAACAACAAAAACTATAAAAATGGAGAGACAGGACAAGGCCAGAACACACTCAGCTTAGTTTTGCTTTAGCATAGGATGTGGGTCCAAGACAGTTAGAAGTTAAAATAACTGGTAGGAATGACATAACACCTAAAAAAGGTATCTCTAAAACACTTTCTCCCTAAATAAATAAGATCTACTCACTGAAACTAGCTTTTCCAAAACAAGACTTATGGAGTTTGTAGCTGTCCAAGCTGAATGATCCTAAAATAGTCTGAAGATTCTATTCAAAATGGGAAGTGGAATTCAAGAGCAGGTAACATTTTTGCCGAGAGATACTTCTAGTATTGCACTAGTTGTACAGCATTCTTTGACTCTGTTGTGACAAAAATCAGCTTAACTGTGTGCATGACTGTGTGACACGACAAGTACCAAGAAAGAGCACCACCCAAGAGATATTCACAAACCACTCACAAACTTGAGCCAGAGATTAAGATAGCGGGGATCTTTGTAGTATCGCTGCTCTTCATTGAGTGCTTTCACTGCCCTTTCCAATATTGCTGCGAGATTACTCTCCTTTCCACCTTGGGGGAAGGTTTGCTCTGTCCACTTGATGTACCTACAGATGAAATATATTCATAGGAAGTCAGTTCTGAATACGATACAAGGCTTCTGTTTCCATGTAAAATAAGGAAATTTAGAAAAAAAATAGGCATAGTATTGAAACACAACATATTATTCAACAACTGTTATAGACTCTTTTAATGTTTTTCTTATAATTTTTCCCAAGCTTTTACAAAGATATGTGACTTCTATGCTTTCTTCTGAAATAAGAAACTTACCGGTCCCAGACATCCAGTGGATCATCTCCAGAGTAAAATCGGATTTCTGATTCAAACTCCCTAAAAAAAAAATAAATAAAAAAATAACCATCCAATAAATACATGTGTGTAATTCTAAAGATGTGTGTCTCATTCCAGGGAATCTCCGATCCCATGGCAAGAGGCCAGTACAATTAAAAGTTCCATGGCAAAAAAAAAAACCAACACCAAACCAAAGAAATAAAGAACAAAACCAAAACAAAAACCCCAACCCAGATCCAGCTGATAAGCTCTGGTTCAGTAAGTACTGTGCAGGTGTTCATGGACCTGCAGACTTCACATGAAATCACCCACATGGTTCAGCATTATAAGCACCAGTGCTTCCGAGTTCTGATAACACAGTACAGACACAACCATGCAGACTCTTCACAAAGCCACCTTGGCCTTCACAGAGCATGCGAATTTGAAGATCAGACAAATCAGTCTCATCAACAAGACTTAGATCAACTAAGACAACACTGAATAAGTTTGGGACACAAGATGCCCCATGAAGTCACACAGTCATACCCGTGGAATACTGCTTGCAAGGCAGACCAAACCCAAGCTGACTTTGCCCACTCAGGTGTCTTTGCAATCCAGAGAAGACATACAGAGATATCTGTATAGTGCCTACACCGTGATAGCAATAAGTGCATCTCACTGTGATGCACTGAGAAATAGCATGTTTCAACAGATTATTGTAGGAAAGATTAAAAAAGCTCTCCTCCTTGTAATCTATATGTATTTTTCTTAATGAGTACATGTAAAAGCACAGTGAAGCCTCCCTAGCGCTTACTTTTTAAATACTCTAGTGCAAACCTAAAAACAGTTACATGTAAAAGCACAGTGAAGCCTCCCTAGCATTTACTTTTTAAATACTCTACTGCAAACCTAAAAACAGCAGTCTATGTGGTACAGCACCCACAGCAAGTACTCCTAAATACCTGGAAGGTGACAGTAGCATAGATATCAGTTACCAAACTTCTTTTATGCTTATTTTAATGCATATACGATTAGTACAGTTAGAGAAGACAGAGAAAAAAAATCATGAGGCAGCAGGAAGATAAGGGGAAAGAAGGTTTCAAAATACTGCTCACTGTTTTTTGAGGTGAACAGCAGTGTGGGTGGAGGTCTCCTGATGAGCCAGTGCCTCCTGCAAGGCGGACATGACACGTCCTTGCCGCAGGGGCTGCACATTCTCTTTGCTCAGCTCCCACTCATCACTGAAGTCCTGTGACATGACAGCCTCTCCTTTAAATTCTGCATTAACAGCAAAAACAATAAACAAATTGATTCATTAGGTAGAATACTAACCTGAAACTCGACAAAT
>NW_010171078.1:36416-36833 GCF_000695765.1 Mesitornis unicolor | reverse complement strand
TGATAGACGCCCTACCACCCTCTTTCTCTTTAGCCATATGCACACCGTGTAGGTCCCCAGCTTTTAGAGGGAATTAGGCATTTCATTCCCCTACGTAAGTATTATACAAAACAAGATCTAAGCATTGTTTTACAACCAAGAATCTCAGGCAGGCGAAGCTGGCAGGAAAGGCTACTAAAATTGAGGTGATTACCTCCCCACCTGCGTACTCACTTCCTCCCCCCGAGATCACCACCCTCTCTAAGGCTGCCGAGCAGCGACATCTGACCGAGGGGAGCCTCGGCAGCACCGTAAACTGGGTCACGCCTCCTGGCTCCTCACCTACGAGTAGTTGTAGCGAGCTAGCAGGACAGGCGAGACTCGACTCCTGCCTCCGGGCGGTGAGAGGACGTCCGGAATGGACGGAGGTTCTCCCCC
>NW_010171078.1:28821-36386 GCF_000695765.1 Mesitornis unicolor | reverse complement strand
AGATCCGGTCCCTACGCGGCTCCAGAACGGCGGGTTCGACTCAAGGACGCACTTCCCTTCCGTCTTCCTTCACACCGGGATAAGGAGCGCCGCGTTCACCTGGCAGAGGCCGGAGGAAAGGGAAGGCTTCCCTCAACGCTCGCCACCCGTCAAAGCCCACAGCCACGCGTACCAGCTCACAAGCCCCGCGCCGTAACGACAACTCCGCCACAGTCCCCTTGAAAATTCAAACTCCAACCGCCGCCAGCCTCCTCCCCATTGGCCACCCACTTCACCACGCCCTGTCTGATTGGTTCCGCCCCGAGCCCGCCCTGCCGCACCGCTGCATCATGGGAATTAGGTTTTCCCCTAAGTGGCTTGCGCTGCTGGCAGGCAGGGAGACGTAATTAATTTTAAAATTAATAACCTTATAATTAATCTAATCTAAAACTATGCTCCACATCGTCTTCCTTGCTCAGCTCTGGTACTCGTCTGTCCAGACAGCGGCTCTGCCAACGACAGAAATCTGACGATTTCTCCAGTTTAATTCTCTGCCAGACAAAAAGAAAATAATTCTATTATTTTCTCTGACGGGAGCACTCTTTTCGGCATGAAACTAGCTGCTAGCTGGGCTTTGTTGTCACAGAATACCTCACTCTTCGGGTATTCCTATCAAATGCAATGCAGCATTTGAGACCCCCAAACTGTCTCCAAGTAACCTCTTTGGTTGGAACAAAAGAAAGTCTACAGCTCCGGCCCCAGCTTCAGCATTGCTGTGTTAATGTGATGCTCAACCCGGTTAATTACCTTCTCTCCTACAGCATTGCAAGAGAGAACCAATTAGCTCAACGGGCTGCAGTAATATCGCTGTACTGCTTCCAGTGCCAGGACACGACTGTGCACTGAGACCAAATTCTTCTGGTCCGCCCTTATTTACATGGTATAGGCATGGCCTCAGAGTTAGCAACATAATAAGATGGCTGAAGTTCATTACAGCTCCCCACACCAGTTTCAAGTTCTTCAGCACTGGCTTGCGTTCCTGCAGGCTAACTGAAATGAGTTAGGGCTAGTTGTTTCCCTCTGTAAGTGAAAGTTGAGATCTAAATAAAATCCAGTATCTTCAGGGTCTTAAATGCACAGATGTCTTGCTCCTTTCTGCATTCTATATCTGCAAAAACTGAAATATGAGGCAGCTGGAAAAAAAATGCCTTAGACATGGACCCTTCACTGTTTAGATATTCCATAGCGTTCATATGATATCAGTAAAAGGCATGAGTCCTGTGAGTGCAAGTATGCAACACAAACACAGGATAATCACAGCCTGATATTTGTGGATACGGAGTATTTTAACACGATGCATATTAGCATAAATCCGTCTTCATTAGTATTCTACACACAAGGAACAATGTAGGGTGCTTCAGAAATGTGGTAGTTCAAGGACTCGGTGACAGCTGACACTGCTGGGTGCAAAAAAAAAGTTCAGCCTAAGATGGGTGCTTCACAACATCCAAAAGCTAGGAAAACCCATTTAGTGCTGAGATCTTCGTGAGAGTGCACCTACTTTTTCTCTAACACATCTTTTGTTTGATGTGTTACGGGAGTACTCCAAGACCTTCAGCTCATGGAGTTTCAGAGGGGACTAACCCTTGTTATAATAACCAATTTCCAACAGACCATTATCTAAGCTGTTTGAAAAGGAAAAGATAAGGAATGGGAGCAGAACTCTTGAGCAGCTCTTGGGGACAAGGTACAACACATTAAGATATAACATGTTTAGACTGAATGCTAGATCTCTGTTGTTCTAAAATTATTATCTAAATCTGAATTTTTACCCTTCCACCTACATTAGCCTGCAGGACATTCATGTGATGAGTATCGCCACTGTTGTAAGTAGAACTTTTGTTTCAGAACGTTGTGGTCAGCATGGGTTTATAAAACTCTGGATCTGTGTGGTGAATCACCTGTTGCTGAATATTGCCCTGAATAAGATTTCTGAGAATATGTATCCTTTTTGATAATTGAAGCTGGCTTTCATTCTATTCTTGAATTCTGGCTCAGATACAGAGCTGTATGTGTGTGCTGCAACATGTCCAGCTAACAGAAATAAGAACAATAACCCAAAGCTAAACCTAGTGGCAAATGCTTAAATTTTATGAAAATCTCAACTTTCTACAACAGTGACTGTCTGGGACAAGAGTCCTCCAAGTCTGAGTTGAATCAAAGTTGGTTGTTTTTTTTTAATCGTATATACACACAAGTCTTAGAACTCGGTATTTTTATCTAGTCAGATGGTAGTGAAGGAAATCTTGTGAAATCTTGAACACAAGTCAGTGAGTTTATGTGACTTTCTGATTTTATAATGTAAAATTTGACTGTGTTGAGCCACAAACAGGGGAGGAGGCTTTAGGAGGAAAACTTCTTGCACATACGGTAGAACAGAGAATTTTCATTGAGAAACACATATTTCCCACCCCCACCAGATCTTTGTGCTTGTTTTGACTGTTTCAGCTACTGCCTTTGCTGCTGTAAACACCACCATCTTTTGGATCATTCCCTCTTTTAAGAGCTAAAGATGGTACTGTAGTCTCTGAAATACAATTTTTATCTCAGTATTACTACTGGCTCACCGCTCACCACAGGACATTTTTGCAGCCTCAGTTTTTATTGTAGTTTCAAATCTGTTCCTTTGAGTCTATTTGGTGAACTGCTTTGTTTTTATTCATTGGATAAAATACGTATTTATGAAAACTAAAGGCCATAATTTACTTAAAGTGCACGTGATGTAGGTGATCCCATTTCTTTAAGTTTCCATTCACAGGTCTGCTGAGGTCAGTTTTACTCTTATGAGGACTTAGTAACCAACTAATGAAAAAATAAATTCTACAAACCTGAATAAAATGGAATTTATTTTTTTAAAGGAAAAAGAATCCATTTTAGAGCTAAAGACACTGTATATCCAAGACAAATCAGGTTAAAATGGGTCTTCTACAGCTGTCTGTTTATAATTTGGAAGTTTTTCTTTGAGTTCAAGAATAATTTTCTCTGGATTATGCAATTGAAGAGATGAAGGTTCATTATTGCTTCAGAAAAATGCTAGGTAGTTCTGCTATCCTACATACGAAGAGGAAACATCTCCAGTTATCTTCCATCCCTTCAAAACTAAACCAGAAAGTGTCCTCTGCACTCCAATTAGCCATGTACCAAAGGCATTTTTCTCTTGGAGGCAAAAAAATCAAATGGATGCACGTGCTGTCAGCTATGCCAGTGAAGACTTGATGAAATCCATGAGGTTATTCAGTTCGAAATGGGGACAGAATTTGGGCTAGCAGAAATGGATTTTCAGACACCTGGGAATTTTTTTGTTTGCTTCTGTTGCTCCCTGAAGGTAAAATGTCTGTGCTTTAGTGCTTCATTTTTCAAATTCCCTGCTTGCTTCTGCTGATTTTTAATTCAGCTTTACAGTTTTCCCTGGCAGCCAAGAAGGGACGTTGCATCTTTTCTTTTTAGAAGCTGAGAACGAAAATGAAATGGCCACTTCTTAGGTGTGTGTTAGTCCAGGAGAGAGCTTAAAGCTCAGGAACATCAGGCATCATCTTCCTTTGGCAGCTGTCATCTCTGCAATGCATTTCAGTCTCCCCTCAGCTTCCATCTGTAATCTCAAATCCACATCTACCACCGTCACACTGAAACTGCTATTTTCCTCCCTGCAGATTTGCTGACAACTGAACAAATTTTCCTGCCCTGTTAAGCCAGGGTTAAGCTAACGGTGGACAAAACTCCTTAGAATCATGCCCTGCACGGTCATTCACTGTAGATCACAAAATCATCACAGAATGGCTCGGTTGGAAAAGACCTCTGAGATCATCACGTCCAACCATTCCTGTCTACCCCCTAAACCATATCCTTAAGCACCTCGTCTACCCGCTCCTTAAATACATCCAGGGATGGTGACTCCACCACCTCCCTGGGCAGCCTGTTCCAGCCTTTGACGACCCTCTCAGTAAAGAACTTCCTCCTTAGCTCTAACCTGAACCTCCCTTGGCACAGCTTGGTGCCGTTTCCCCTTGTTCTATCCCCCATCACCTGGGAGAAGAGACCAGCACCCACCTCTCTACAAGCTCCCTTGAGGCAGTTGTAGGTGGTGATGAGGTCTCCCCTCAGCCTTCTCTTCTCCAGGCTAAACAAGCCCAGTTCCCTCAGCCGCTCCTCATCAGGCTTGTTCTCCAGAGCCCTCCCCATCCTTGTGGCTCTTCTCTGAACACGCTCCAGAATCTCAAAATGTTACTCTTTGCTGTTGCAGGAAAATAAGTCTGAGAATAATTGTGCATCTTACATTGCAACACATTGTTTCAAAAATCTTAGAACTGGTGTTGCATTAGAAGAAATACAAGAACTCTGAGTCAGATTCCCACGTTACATGCAGTATGTCAGTATATTTTAAGTCTGAAACAAATTTAGAGAATCTAGATTCTTTAATTCATTCTTCTACAAGAGAGAGAACAAAAGAAAAAGGTACCCAAAACCCAAGTTTGGAAACAGGATGTAGAGCCAGGGAAGGGGTGGTGAGGATCAGCATCACAAGTGATGGCTCAAGAACATTTTCCCTTGGGCTGTCCTGTCCATCCAGGTGCAGGTGAAGGAAGACAGCCCCAACCTCCTGCTGTCCCACTCTCTCAGCACCGTCCTGACCCTGGCAACCCTGGCTTCAGAACCTCAAGAATGGCATAAAGAAGACGAGCAGTCACATTTCACTCTCCCTGCCATGTCCAGTGAGATCTTCTGATGTGGCACATCAATGAAGTCACGGCACTGGTGGCATCCATTCTGTGGCTGCAGCTAGCCCTGTAATTCATACACTCACTGTACAAATCACAATTGGGTTCTGCAAATGCATGCTGTCTTTGTGTGGGGCTGTTATCCCAAGAGAGGGAAGGTCAGTGAAACCTTCCTTTTTTTTTCAATTCACCAACCGTGCTCTGACAGAAGGGTCGAGTGGAGGAAGGAGTTGGCAGAAGCTCCTTCACTTTCTGCTTTCTCATTCAAGCGGTGTAGAATAAAAGACATACCTTTGCTGTCCACGTGATGGCAATATTTGAACACTCTTTTTCCCTTCTGAGTGCTGTGGTTTAGCTTTTGTCTTAACAAGCACAAACGTCTGGCTATTTCCAGTATGAATTTTGCAGGATAAAAACCCAAGAAGATAAAAGTTTGTGGGGGGACAAACTGAGCAGCTGAGGCTGCAGAGGAATGAATTGCCAACAGGGAGCCTGGCAGGTGAGTGGCACATCGATAGGATTTCAATTGCATGCCAGCAGAGAGAAGCCAGAGCACCAACAGCCAGCGACTGCAAACTGAGGGTGCCTGGCTTCAAACAGTATGCCAACACAAAAGGCCAAAAGCATGAGAAGCACAGCAGTGGGGCGAAGGTGAATGAGTACATATTGCAAATTAAGGGAGCTCATAAATCAGTGTGCCAACACAAGTGCCCGGAAGCCCAAAAAACACAGCAGCAGAGGGAAGACAAACTGTCAACAGCATGCCAACGGACAGGAATAGATTACATATGGCACAGCAATGAGGGAAGTGGAGCAGCTACACTGTGTCAGCCCCCACAGACTGCCTTCTGCTGGAAACCATTCAGTTCAGTTGTTCGTCATAGGTATCATGAAACAGTCTTCTGGACGAGCAGAAAATTATTTTTTCTTTCTCCAGGTGTGTAGAAAGGAGAGTTAAAGAAGGATAGTCCACAAGAGTGCAGTTTCTGAATGTAAAAGTGAGAGGAAATTTGTATTTCCAGTAATCCCAAGGCTAGCAAAATGCTGCAGGAAATGAGGAGGGAAACAGTAGCTGCTTGTTTAGGGAAACTGCCAGGAAAATAGCTTGGGTTACTGGTGTGGGGAGTGAGAGGGAAGACACCCTTCCCCTGGGCACATTCAATAATAAGATTTTCTTCAGATGACCTACTGCTACCTGTAGCAGCCACTCCACTGAGGATTGCTGCTACAACTGGAGGGAACTGGTCAAACACAGTTGCAGAGCTCACCGACCCAGCTCTTGCCCTCCATCACTGGTGCCTATAGCTGCTATTCCAGCCATCCAGGTAGGTGGAGAAGCATCTTTCCCTGCCTGGACTTTGCAGGCCTGGGTTTAGCCAGCTTTGAGAGAGGTATTTCTGCTCTAGGGCAGCTGGTCTAGGGGAGCTGTGTGTGCACACGTGTGTGTCCCTTCACTGCAGTGGTGGTATCATCTTTGGTAACAGCACGTGTGGCCAAATTCGCCATACTGCTACAGATACCAGACTGGCACCCCCTGACTGCACATACCCAGCTGCATCAGGACTGATTTGAGCCTGTCCCCTGTCCCTTGCTTTCAGTAAACAAGTCTGTCTGTGTCAGCATTTCTCTCAGAAATGTTTTTCCTGGTTCATTAGAGGCAGATGGGATCTGGCACTCAGCAGTTCTCCTTCCCAATGCCAGTTAGTCATTTTTCAGGTCATTATGCCTTAAAATAATTCAAAGCTCCTTATTAATGCATTGAGGCAGGACTGACCAATTGCAACCCATATAACAGAGCTGTGGATAACGATAACTGGGTTCTGATAACCACTGGTCCCAGTTGCAGAAAACTGAGGCAGAGGGGCTGGTGAACATCAGGTTGCTTTTATCTGCACTTTGCTCATTCTCTCAAACCTCCTTTGTCCTTTCCAGTCTCTTCCCACACCCACATGGGTTCGAAAGCACAGTGCTGTGTCTGTCCCCTTTGCCCACCTGATGTGGAGCACTTGCTGCTGCATTAGTGCAGCCTCTGCTTCTTAGTTCAGCTTTCTGTTTTGCTTCCACAGAGACCATCCCTTCTTCCATTTGAGCTGGGTTATGGCAGCCGCTGAGGTGGGACACAATCCTGCATTGCCAAAATGATTCCTAATCAGCCAGGCACTTAGCACCACTGAACCATGGTAAATGCTGATTCTTAGTGCACAGCAAGCCAGTGACACATTTTTGGATCTCTACCCAGAGATGAAAAAAGCAAATGCCTGGAGTGCGTCAGAGTAGAAGCACTCCAGCTTCACCTATCCATCGGCAATCCTCCTCTGAGCAGCATCAGCTGGGAGGGCAAGCTGGGCTCTGCCCTTACCCTTGCATTGGGCTGGGAATTAGCAACCACCAGAGAGTTCTCACAGTTCCATGGGAAATATTTGCTGGAGATAGCCCTGTGCTACTGGAGGAACCATACTTACATGGCAAACACAGGGCACACTCCCCACCCTCCATTATCAGATAAATTTCACTTGTAATTTCTGGGCAAATAGCTTTATTGCAGTGAGGAGGAAAGATTTCCACAGCTCAGTCCACACCTTCAGCAAAAGTGCGTCTCCTGAAGTCCACACGACAAGGGCAGCTCTCCTCAGGGAAAGGAGAGTAGAACTGAGCACGAGCAACACTGGGACAGGGAGATGTACAGAAATAAGCTATGGATCAAGAGGATAAAAGACTCCTTGGAAATAATTTGTACTTTGGTGTACATGTAGATCCCAGCAGCCATGCTTTGGTTTCTCTCTCCCAAGGGTTTATCTGCAGCAATGACAG
>NW_010171078.1:0-28790 GCF_000695765.1 Mesitornis unicolor | reverse complement strand
GTAGGGAAAAGGCAGGATTTTTTATTGGGTTTGCTTCTCTACCATGGGCCTTATCTCATTGTCATGCTGTGCTGTTGTGCTAAGCTGAGAAAGTGAGACAGATACTAGTGACCCAAGCTCCTTCTGCTGCATCCCTGGTTTGGACACTCCTGAGCTTTTTACTGGAAGTTACTTAACAGCCCATGTCTGCTCTGTAGCTGGCCCTAAAATAAGAAAACCAGGAACAGCACAGATTTTGTGCTGATTGATCAGAAAATGCAAATACACACAACCTCATTCTCAACCAGTGGAAACCAGCCCAGCTTTTGGTTGACAGCTGGGGGAAGAGATCTGTTGATTGGAAGTGCACATCTATACCAGAGCAGCAAACACTTTACTCCCCATGCTACCTAGAAATGGTGTGCTCACTTTGCTGAACAGGGGCTTTATGGCCGGACCGTAATTGAAGACATTATTGCTGAAAGGTGAGGGAGCATTTAGGGAGGAGGGGTCCAACACACTATGGCGCTGTGACTCCATGAAGTCAGTCCTGAGGTCAGCAGGCTAGCTCGAGCCTGGATTCATAAGCCAAGAACAGCAGAGCTGATTTGCTCTCAGAGAACCAGCTCTGCTCTCAGGCTACATCTCGGCTCCAGGTGAAGCTTGAGAGATGGTATTTTACCAGCTAAACAGCCTGCTGGGCTCCTCATGAAAGGTGGTATGCAAAGGGGCTGGCATCTGAGACAGAAGAAGAGCAGAGAAATGGTGGTGTCATCTAGCACTTAGAGGCAATGCTGACCTCCACCTTCAACAGCAATGATAACAGGGACACCTTGAGCCCTGCTGGACAAGGGAAACAATGGGAAACAATGTGTTGACCCCACATCCAGCATCCTTGGAATGATACCTATTACTGCCAAAAGTCCAGGGAGCTGGAAATACCCCTGGCATTGTGTAGGTAGGTCTTAACAGGACCTCTCCTTTTCCCTGGCAGACAGGAGACAGACAGCTAAAGAAGTACTGCACAATTAGTGGTTTTATGACATAGAAAATTCGATGACAAAGTCCTTCAGTAAAAACCATGTGATCAGTCCTTGCTTACCAGTGACAGAGGAAACAGCAGCTCCTGAGCATGTAAACTGCTGCTGCTGCCAGGATGAGGACTGCAGAGGCACAGGAGGAGCTCAGAGCCTTGCAGGGTGGAGAGAAGAGCCAAGCCATGAAGTGAGCTGCTGGATACAGTCATATGAGCAACTGCAGGATGAGAGTGCCTTGTGCTGGCATCAAACTGTAACACCATAAAGGGAACAGCCAAGCAGTCAGTGCTGGCTTATTTACCCACCACAAAAAGATGAACCTTGAGTTGTGGAACTACACAAATGCTACCACGAGTTCATCTAACTGCTTCAAAGTCAGTTCACCTATATCTATGCTTTACCTGCAGCCGGTTTGGGAAATGTGATGTAAGGGGCCCCAGGGGGAACAGGTTGTAAGGTGGAGAGATGGGACATGTTCCTCCCACCCAAAATGCTAACTGATATTTCAAGGTCTCACTAAAAGGTTGAATTAGCTGTAATCTCTTCCGCCTTTAGTCTCTGCATTCAGACAAGCAGAACAGACAACCTCATCCTCCTGCATTCCATTTTCCCCCTGAGCAGAAAGATGGGCTTCATGTCAAAAAAGCAGCTAAGATTCCCCCATTTGGAGGAGATGGAGTAGTGCAGACCTATTTTTATTATATATAGTTGTCATCTTCTGTTACTGCATCTGTGTGAGACGTGCTGACTATCACTTCTGTAGCTGGGAGTGATGAGCTCTCTGAGGCAAAGGAGACTCCCAGCCCACTGTGGTGATCATCCTTGTCATAATCTTCTTCCTCCTCGTCCTCATTATTCTGCAGATCTTGGTCACTGTCATCATCATCATCTGCTGCATTGTCCTCAATCACTTCAACCCTCTCGCCAGCGTCTGGATCCACATCAGTCTTAAACCACACAGCTTTGTAGCCGTCATCTGCCACATGCCTGTCTGTCTTGAGGATAGACTTCACTTCTTTCTCATGCTCAGCCTCTTCTTCCATTTCTTCCTCTTTCTCTTCCTGGTCAAAGATGATGGTGGAAGCTACAAAAGCCTCTGGGAGGCTATCAATTTCTTCTGCATTGGAAGAGGGCACGGGAAGTGCTGGCTGCTCTAGCACATGTGTCATTGACTGGACACTGCCATTTTCTGATATCTCATGCTGTTTGATGCTCACATCTGGGTATTCATCTTGCTTGTAAGATTGGTTCTGGTAACCTCCAGAGGTTTTCTTGGAGAACTACAGGAGAAGAGGCACCTTGTGATCACAGTGAACGGAAAAGAAATGCTGGGGGTGAGGGGAAAGGGTGAGGGGAAAGCTCCTGCTCAGGAAAGCTTCAGCTTGTTTTGCAGTTAGACCTATTTGAAGCCTGGAAAAGTTCCCCAGAACAGCTATTTTTTATTGAATTCTGAATTTTTTCAGATAAGCGCGGGCATGTTTTCCAGGAGGGGTGAGCACCAGCAGTGTATACTGATCTGTACCCATCCATTTGAGGTATTACTCTGGAGTGGGATTTACCTCACTCACGGTGAAGCTGAGCTATGTGCTCTGGACTCACATTGTAGTCAGTGGAGTCTAGGCTCCTGACAGTCCCATCCTAAGGGACAGAACAACATCTGGTCAGAAGAACTACACCCTAAACTTCAAAGTAACTGGACTGCCAGGGACTTGAGGGAGCCAAAAGTAAGTATCTCAGGTGTAGATAACTGTCTAAGCGACAGCTTTAGGGTAGGATACAAAGGGACCTTTCTCTCCATTGATTATAGAGGGAGGATGAAGACCTTTATACCACACACAGGTTTTTCAAAGATTACCTGTGTTATGTGCCACATTCATCCTAGATTTTGTGCTCTGTGGAGCTGTGGTCCTCTTCTCACCATGTGTGCTCATCATCTACCATACAGCTCCAGCCTCAAGGTGCAGAAAAGAACAGCAAACACCACCAAAGAGATGCTACCTTTGCAAACGTTGTCTCAGGAGTAATTCATCACCTTCACACAAAAATGTGTATGGGACAGCCCATCCATAATTTAAAGCCTCCTCAGATTCCACTCTCTAACTCTAAGAAATTTAGGTACAATCAAGGCACTTACCTTCTTCCTTATCAGATATTTGACTGGTTTTCCATACTGCTTACATATCATCACTCCAAGGAAGACTAAGGCAATTAATAGCAGTGCTGCTAATGTACCACCTAAGATAGCCATATCCTGAGCAGTGTGTGTCTTATCAGACGGGTTTACAGCTACAAGAAAAACAAACCAGTATTACAAAGCCTAAAAAATGGCAGCTAGCTTTTTTTAACACAACAGTTCATTGGGGAGAAGCTCCAGCCAATTTTTGAAGGGCAAAGAAGCATCCTGTGCTGCAGAATCTGACAGTGATATATTTAATGTCCCAGAAGGCCATTTGTTTGCTGTCCTAAACACAGAGTCTTGGGTTTTTTTAAGGTGACTGCTCGCAGAATATTATAACTTCCAATAAGTTACATAAAGTGGAAATAGCACCCATTTACAGGACAATGACTTGTACTCCATAATCTGACTAAGCTAATACATATGTGCCTGTATTAGGCAAGCAGTTGTTGCATGGAGTAAAGCTGGGTAGGGCTTTTACTTTCCCACTTCATCCATTTACACCTGCATCCAAAAATGAGGTATGTTTGTACACAAGTGTGTGACAATGCAAAGCTTCCTTTAATCCAAAACATCACCTCTGATACTGATGAGCACATTAAAATAAGAAATAAAATAGCGTACTAGGAAATAGTAAAAGCATTAGAAGGTCCCCAGGCCAGGAAACCCTTTCCTCCTCCTTTGTAGCTGTAGCAGTATACACCAGCCTTCTCAGGAGCATCTTATGCTTTCAGCCACTCGTCAGTGTAAGCAAATTTGTACAGAGATCAACATTATAGTCAAGACAGTAACTTCCTCGGGGTTAATCAGCTTTGCTTGTTGTTGTCAGTGGGATTCTTTATTTTTAAGTTTTCCAGCTTAATTTTGTGGTATAAATTAAGTCTCTTTAAAGTTTAATAATTAATGAAACAGATATTTTCTCCTGCTGACCTGCTTATGACAATGGACTTTGAGTATTCCCTCCACACTTGATTGCACCTTTAGTTTATCATTAATATGTTGGTGAGGGTTTAGAACGTCAAGGAATTTTTTCTTCTTGATCTCATCTCCTAGGAAGCCACAGCCCACAGCGCTGATGTGAAACTCCACCGCCCTTCACTCCTGTGCTGCGCAGCACACAGCGCCTGTGTGAAAGCCAGCTCAGCTTGGTGGAATGACTCACTCTGAGATCGGTGTGAGCTGACTCTGGCGCCAGTGACTCAGAAACCAGAGTCCAACATAGAGTTACCACTTCCCAGAAGGAGAGTATATTAGAAACAACTATAGTTTCTCTCTGGGTGTTGGTACGCTCAGTAAAGCACTCTTCAACCTGTTGCATGCACATAGAGTTGAGGGTTAAATATACTACAGATTGGCTAGGCAAATGGTAATCCCAGCTCTGTTTAGGCCATTCCTGCATGCTGGCTATAGTATAGAATAAAGTACAATTCCTCTCATAGGCTCAGAGCCATTCACTGTAATTTCAGTCTACTTTTTTGCAGAGTCACTAGCATTATTATTTTGTGTGGTTTAAATAGCAAGGGCAATGTTTAAAAGTTGTGTAAAAGTACACCTGGTACGACTGCTTGGAGCATTTGCAGCTCTGTGTACTAACACCTGAACTAGCTTACTGCTGAGCTGGAATATCCTCTTAAACTGGGTTCAGGTAGTTTTTATGCAGCCAGTGTTTCCAGCTGTGAAGTGGCAGTACCTTTAGGAAATCCAAATTTACACCCAGGAGCCCACTTTTTTTTCTCCTTCAGAAGTCCCCATGACAGCCATGGCTCAGAAGGTAAAAAATATAGAAAAACCCAAGTGGGAACTTCAATCCCATCATCATATAGAAATCAATGGTGTCTGGGCATTACCTGCCTACCCTGATGTGAAAATGCATGATACTGGTTCATCTTCATCCAAAGCATAAGCAGTGTCATAAGCTTCAAATATAACTGATCTATAAGATCTATTTAAGAGCCATCTCTAAGAAGTATGGAAGTGTAAGCTTTTTTATGCCAACAAAACCAAATTATAGCTGGAGGGTTATGTATGTAGCCTCATGTCTCTCTCATTTCTCATGGGTCATTTCTCCTGGGAAGACCCTAAAATCTTGGAGTGTAAGAACCTGACCTGAGTAGAAAGTGCCTTGGCTCATGAGGGAGTCTGGCTTTGTGAGGGTTTGACAACTTCTGCCTGCTCTGCATAAGACTGGAAATAATGTTGCCGTTTTCTCTGGATTTGGCTATGTACCAAGGTGTCAGGGCAACCCTACTTTGCCATGATAAGACATCCTGGGTTATTTCTTACCCACAAAAAAAGCATGAAGCAACCCCAGGTTATGTGTTGGAATAACAAGAAAAGATGCTATAACACACAGCACTACTAAGTCTCAGGAGCATGTTTGAGGCATGTGGTGACCACATCATAAGGTGGTTGGTTGAGTGTTTTCTCTCTTATAGCCACTGTAGAACCTCATGTAGCTCACCCTCAGACTTCAGCGGGTGACCTGTCATTGCCAGTTTGCCAACAGAAGTGGAAAAGACTCCCCACTAATTCCCACAAAGCAGAAAACAAGGAAACACCCAGCCTACCTGCTGCAAGGATGATGTCCACCACAATTACAGTGCTTGCCTCCTGCAGGCTCACCGTATCTTTTGCAACAGCCTATGTGAACATGTGAAAGAGATAGCTTAGGGACTTCCTAGACTTCCAGTTCTCTTTCAAGGTATGTGGTGGGCCCTTTGTGGCCAAATCCTCACCACATCCTCACAATATCCCTGCACTTGGGGTCACAGAGGAAGAAGAGATCTAAAGAGTCCTTGTCCTGCACCAGAACCAGGTGCACCATTTGTGTACAGCTTTGCAGCACAGTGCTCTACACAGATAATGAGGTGTTGTGGGCAGGCAGCAGCACGTGTTGGCACCTCTCTCTGCCCTGCCCATGTAGCTAAAGTAATGCTATAGTCAAGCTGGTTCTAATAGCTCCATAGGGTATGGCATTGTGCTAGGCAAGACTTATGGAGCCAGTTGTCACTGGCAGGCAGATGGACAAAGCAAACATCTAGCTTCTCAGGAAGCCTAAAATTATTAACCACTTCCTTTGACCTGAGCAAAAAATGTACTGGATTTACCAAAGGATTTCCAGGTTTGAAGCCTTTAGAGTTGAGGTATATGTCAACAATCATACCCTACTCTTACCTACACATCAACCTCCTACCCACTTGTTCACCTCCTTTTTTTTGTTAATCAGAATTTAAGTGTGGGAGGGTGGCTCCTAAAATCTCCCCAGTTTACTTTTTGCTAGTCTCCAATTGTATTTTCCACAGGACTGGAGAAACAATTTTACAGCTAGCAACAGATAGAGCCTGTATCACATGGAGCAAATATGTTACCATTTCATCTCCCACCATGCCTATACATTTATGATGCAAATGGCTGGGGCAAG
Organism: Mesitornis unicolor; assembly: GCF_000695765.1. Taxonomy (NCBI): domain Eukaryota; kingdom Metazoa; phylum Chordata; class Aves; order Mesitornithiformes; family Mesitornithidae; genus Mesitornis; species Mesitornis unicolor. The sequence continues at coordinate 22,177 of NW_010171078.1, read as the reverse complement.
GACTGTCCTTTCATTATGTCCCTTACTCAGTGGAATTCCACCCTTGGTGCTTCTCTACTAAAAACTGCCCCTTCCTTCCACGACCCTGGCAAGATAATGAAGAAAGTTGCCCTACCTCAATGGTTACGATTCCTGGTGACTGTAGCACCACATTTGTCAGGATAAGTCCATCTTTGGTCGCGATGAAATCAGTGCTGTTTTTTATGTAGTACTCAATGTTTGGGTTGACTTTCTGAAAAGCCAGAAGAGTGAATGATTAAATCACACTTTGTGCTTTGCATGCATCTTCATAACAACCCATTGGCAGGACTTGACAAATACACCTGAAGTATGAGCAGGTGTATAGGGCAATACATAAATCTTGACTGAGGTGAGAAAGGTTGAACTCAAGTGTGTTCACCCTTCTGCTCAGAGTTCAAGAATGTATCCTAAAAGTGTTGCCTCCAAAAAAAATCCCAAGTTTTACCCAGCTTGTGTTGGTGTCTGTAGTATTTGCCCAAGCAAAACACATCTATGCAAGAGACCTTGTAAATTTTATCAGTTCTGCCTTAATACAGTGCCAAAGGGGTTGTACATTGAGGACTTGACAAATACACCTGAAGTATGAGCAGGTGTATAGGGCAATACATAAATCTTGACTGAGGTGAGAAAGGTTGAACTCAAGTGTGTTCACCCTTCTGCTCAGAGTTCAAGAATGTATCCTAAAAGTGTTGCCTCCAAAAAAAATCCCAAGTTTTACCCAGCTTGTGTTGGTGTCTGTAGTATTTGCCCAAGCAAAACACATCTAGAGAGACCTTGTAAATTTTATCAGCTCTGCCTTAATACAGTGCCAAAGGGGGTGTACATTGAGAAAAAGACTTGTGCTGAGGTCTGCACAATGTTTTCCTTTGTGTCTAGGCTGTTATTCCTCAAGTAGGTCCCCAATCTTGTTATGAAAGTCTTGGCATCAATGAAACTAGCACTTTTTTCTTTAATAGGGCTGGATGGGAATGGCTGGTCAGTACATTTCTTCTCTTTTCCTTCTCCCAGTACACTGTTCAAGAATGGCTCTCTCAAAATGAGTCCTTACAGGGAGAAGGTTAACAGCCCAGAACTGCAGATCCTTTCTAGTCTGCTGTCTTTGGACTGGCTCCTCTTCCCAGGCCAGCCCACAAATAGTTCTCCTTGACTTGGCAGAGAGACATCACCTCTGCCTGGGATCCTGCCACCCCGAACTCTTCAAGGAAACGCTTCACCCAGCCCTAAGTCAGATCTGGACCCATTCACAGTATTTGCTAGCCCTGGGCTTTACTCAGCATGCTGTTTTGCAGTGGATTAGTTCACCTACATAGATCTGGGTGGGACTGGCTTTTGAAATAGAAGAGTCCAGCAGCTCCTCCACACTACATCACACGACATGCAGTTCTGATCTGTGTCTAATTTCCAGGGCAATATAATACAGGACACTAGAGGAAAACATGTGTTTGCCTCTCTCCACCTCCCCTTCCCTATGTTTTCTGATGCTGCTTTAAGCTTGAAGCAGTGAGAAAGAATGCAGTGCATTTTCAGTTTCTTACATTAAGGAAGTCCTCATCCATTGCTGTTATCATCAAGGGGCTTGAAGGTTCACCAGCTTGGAAGACAAAGCTTCTCGGGGCCAGACCAACGAATACTGTCCCATTGTAGATCCTGTTCTCAAAGTGCGGTGGATAGTTACTTTTATTGATGACCTTAATCTCTACATTGACTACAGAGTATTTCTGTATGTTATTGACCTGGGTGGCCTGGAGAGAAAGAGAAAAAGAGAGAGATATTATTGCCTTTTCCTATTAGTGTTGAGACATAAAAGGATAGGCTTGATCTGAAGCCTGTTGCAACTTATGGTGTTCTTTCCATCATTTTCAGCGAGCTTTGAGCCTGTCACAGGTGGACTCATGGTTTGGCATCCTTATGTTTTAGCTTGCTTCTGCTGTTGGCCCTTCACACAGTCTTGGTCTAGCCCCAAAGTCTAGATGTGGCCCCTTATAGAGTGCCACATCTGGACAAATTGCCATGCTCCAGTGCAAAGCAGTGAGATTCCAGCACCAGCAGGCATAGTCTATTCATCTTAGTGAGGGTTCGGGTCAGTTCAGTTACTACCTGAAAGTCCACGTCTTCCTAGGTATGCATGTGCAGGGAGTGCTTCTCAACTCCCTCTTTTCCTCTGTAGCCAAAAGAGGAGCTCATCTCTAGGGTTGAGTTACGTTAACTACTGTAGCACAAGCTCTAGTCATGCCTAAAGAAAGCCTTCCAGTTATGCTCCTCCATACTTTCAACTCAGCAGGGTGTCTCTGTTCAGTTAACTTGCTTTGATGTTGCAACCCACACATAAAGGAAAATGCCTCTTAACCCCTGCAAGAGCTTTGCATGTAAGCTGATGAAAGACACTAGTTAAATACTAGGACCTTTCAGAAGAAAAAGAGTTAGTGTTAATTATTAATGTCATTAATCAAGTGTCACATTGAGACTGCTGCTTACTAGAAATCCAGCTATGCTGGGTTGTTGTCTGTAATGCCATCAGACTTACCATGACTTGCAATAGGTACGAGTCTGGGGAAGTTACGGGTTTGTTCATAGTTAGATTTCCGGTGTCTGCATGCACTGAGAATACTTTGTCTGCATCTCCTAAGAAAATGGAAAGACTATTCAATCATCAAATGCCTTCATATATGCACCCGGAGCTCATTGATTCATTTTTCCACATATTAGTGACAATACCCGCAGGGCATAATGCTGTTGTCCTTGTCTGCCTGGCTGTTCCAGGAGCTGGGAGTGCTGCCCAGGGATTCAGAGGGACTCAACAGAAAAAAAGAATCAAGAAGACGTGTGTGAACCCAACCAGATGGGGTAGGACAGCAAAGCTTTGCATTTCCAGTGCCTAGGCCCAGATATAACCATCTTAAATTCTGCTCAATGTCTAGAGCCTAGAGGCTCTGGTGCAATTTGAGGGCAGAAGGTCTCCAGCTCCCTAACCCTACCCTGAACCCAAAACCTGACTAAACCCAAACTGCACTTCAGAAGAGATAAGGGAAGGTTTATTCCTATTTTAAAGGTAAGGAGCCAAGCTACAAAGAATAGATGGGTGGGGATTCATCTTGAATAGCTCTAGGCATCTAAAGGGAAGACATCTCTACGGGATCTTGTTACCTATATCGTGAAGAGAAAGTGGCATCTCAGTGCGTGATTTATCTGACTTACTGTGAACATTGGCCTCAGCATGAGCTGCATTCTGCTCTGGAAATGCTTATTTCTCTCTGCTGACTACAAAAAGGAGTGTAGACACAGAAAGCTTTTTGTAGTGATGTAGCAAGAGAAATCAGCCTCCTACATCTCTAATCTGTGTTTGAATCATAAAACCATCTATGTTTGATATATGTTAAAATACATGCAACATTTTTAGTTATCTTCCTCACTCTGAGACACTGTGGGCTGTATTTAGACAAGGACTACACTACATCCAAAATGCCAGTGGAATCTAAAGTTCTGTAATGTATTTATTATCAGGAAGATATTCACGGATGTGGTGCCTTGAGGCATAGGACAAAGGAGATAAACAAGTGATCACTCCACCTGACCAATATGATCTGTCTTCGCCTTGATAGTTATTCAAAATCCCACTATTGTTTAAGAAAAAAAATCCTTTGAATGAAATAAATGGTCCAGTCAATGACTGGGCAATCGGTTGACTGTACTGAAGTAATCTTTTTGAAATCAAGACTAAAACAGGGCAGATTAGACAGTGGCAATGTACCGGGGAATAAAAACATAATTCTTGGCAGTGAATGAAAATTATTCTGATGATGTGGGAATTTTAGGTTCAGATCAAAGACTGAATGAAAGTGGTATGACCAGACTAGCAAAATCAAGTCTAAAAGCTTAAAGATAAAGCATGTCTCATCTCCCAAAAAAACCCAGTCGTTTTGAAACAATTTTCATGGAGATTGGCTTGTGGGACTGTAATTATATTTTTCTTCCTCTCTGTACAGAGCGTTTCTTCTACTCAGTCCACAACGCTTTGTGGATTTAGTTATGTTTCTGTGGCAGAAAAAGAGGGGGAAAGCCCCAGGCCCTCAACTCTCAAGTGCCACGGAGGATGTCTCCTCTTGGCAGGCAATATAGGGAACGTGAGAGCAATGCAGTCTGTGGAAGGTGACAACTTCTACTCACCACCAACGATACTGTACACGATTTTTTCATTCAAAGTATAGTCTGGATCAATAGCATAGATAGGCCCCGGCTCTAGGATGAGTGGTTCTGTCTGCAATAACAAGGCAAAGCATTACATACCCCACTACGGCACCCAATTAGCATTTGCAGCATTCTCCCATCCCAGCATGGCTCTGATGGTTTTGTCTGGACAAAACAGCATCTATTGCTGGGAGATGGCTGTAGCCCGGGGCAGAGGTAAGACAGATGAGAGCAAAGGGTTTTCCAGCTCTCGCTTCTCCCGTGATGTGCTGCAGGAACAAGTACAAGCAATGCTGCCTGGGGTGGGGGAATCTCCACTTTCTAGGATGACAAACGCTTCCTGTCATGCTGAATCATCTGCATCTGTGACTGGAGATCGGCATGAGAGCATGGAAATTATTAGGCACTACCCACTGGGAATAGCATCTGGATATTGTTTGAGAATAGCATCAAGGGTATTGTTTGTTCATGTGTGCTTACCGACATCTCGGAGATATTGACCCTTCCCTTATAGGGGCTGCTGATGCAAATGCTATTATCCGTGTTAATGAAGGTACAGGGTAGGAACCAAGGTGGTTTGGTGTCAGCTTGTTCGATAAATATATTTATTGTTGCGGTAGCTGTGTTGGTGGTCTCAGTGCTGCCCACAGGCCTGTCCTGTACCCAAAGGCAAAGAATACTCATGAGATGCAAGTTTTATTGCCAAAAGAATAACCCATTTGCAGAAGCCAGTGACCCAGGGTCTTTTAGCTGTTGTAAATCCATTCTGTCTCAGGCCTAGCAGTTTAGGCAAGATTAGCTAAAGCAGTGAATTCTCTCATTCTGCTGACAAAGGTGGGCTAAATGCAAAGCTGGACACAGTTACTGTGTAATTATGGAGGGTGGAAGGCTGCTCCAAAGTCACCACCACCAATGTTCACTCTCCCTCCTGCCATCCAAGAGACGCCCCATTCAGACTTACCCTTCAGTTAAGAGAGGGCAAACGAGCCATTTTGTTCCTCCTTAAGAACTTACCCTTGCATACAAGACCAGCGTTGTCAATTTAAATTTATCATAGTCCAGTGCTTTTTGTAAATAAATTTCCGGGTTATTAACTCCTTTTATGGCAAAATAACCATCTGTGCCCTGGGAAATTAGAAAAAAACCACAAACAAACAAAAGAAAAACCCTACTAGCAGCAAGCTAAATAACAGACAAGTAGACATGTTCAAAATACTGCTCATTGCTGTGCTTGTCATCACTCGGACCTCTAAGCCTGGGGACCTGGCGGAAGAAGGGCAGTGTGAGAAGGCCAGATCTATTTTATCTTTGGTATTGCACACTGGAGTTGCCTGGCTTGTCAGAAAGGTTTGTTCATGTTTCTGCAAGTTTTCTTTTCCAAGATCCCCTGCTTCGCCTGTTTACCTGCTCAGCCTGTACTGGATGGAATCCTTTACCTCATTTATTTCCTACACTTAACAGGTTGCCAACAATCTTTAATTTTGGGTCTATGACAGCCAAGCAATCTCACGTCCATGCACAAAAGAGATCAAAAATGGCTCAGCCTCTGAGAGCTGGCAAGTTCAGTTGCCATAGGCTAGCACAACTGAACTTTGGAAACAACTGTAAACCTAAATTGAAATAACATAAGTTGTATTTTACTCTGTAACCTTCTGCACTTGCTTTGATTCTCCTTTAATCTTATGTCTTGAATAGAACTCCTCTGAATTTCTGAGTCCTCCTGGATTTACACCAATGTGTGAGTGCAAAGTTTGGTCCCATAGCTGAAATTTAAAAACTTGTGGTTTCTGTTCACAACCCTTAAAAACCCTGGGGTTATGGAGGCAGTGGAGGCAGAATGTCAGATACTACCTGCTCACTCCACAATGCTTTTTAAAAATACAGATATAATTTTTTGTTTTCTCTTGAATTTACTTTTTGTTTTTAGTTTGTAGCCCTTGCACTCTACGCTGGCATCAATTTAACTGTGCATACAATTCATTTCCCATGTTATCAAGCAAAACTCTTAAGAGCAGACAAACTAAGGAACTAAACGGGGACCTGGGGAAAGTAGAGACTTTGGCAAAGCCAAAGGGTCTCTGTGTGATCATGGGCAGCTCAAGTCGTCTCCACTCTGCATGGACTCTCTTGGCAAAGAGGACAATAACTCTTTCTTTCCCTATGCAACTCAGCACGGTTCTGAACTCTATGAGGTACAAAGGTCTCTCCTGATATGTTTACAGACCATCCCAGCAAGACTTCCATGGATCATATGGCTCAGAATATCCTAGATGATATACAGTTTATTCTGTACAGTGTAATAAAAATGTGAGCAGTAGAAGAACTCAATACCTGCAATGCTGATTGCTCTGTTCTGCTAACCAAACCAATGCTTGGAAAACCAAAATGCAAAAGAAATGCCTGTCCAGAAGCTGTCAGAGAACTAAATGCAGTGACCTTAGCCTCAAAGCTGGGGCTCTGATGAAATAAACACACAGACTTCTCCAGAGCTACCATTTTTTCCCCAAACAACAAAGATTCTCACCGGCACTATTGTTGTGAGTTCGTAAAATACGGTGTCCAGGTCAGCATCGCTAGCACTTAAATCTTCACGGGCTATGATGGTTGCATTCACTTTTGTATCCTGAAACAAAGTTGCTGTAGTTATTCTTTCTGTGAAATGGCCTGAGGACTTCTCCCTAACCCTTTCTTAGTCCCAGAGCACTGGGTAATCCAGTGCCCTCTTCACTTCTATAAAGTGCTTACCTCAGGAACAACTTCAGTGAGATTCGTTTGTTTAAACACTGGACTGTTATCATTCACGTTGAGAATGGTCACAGAAATTTCTAAGGAGTCAGTCTGCAGAAAGGGTAAAGCAAGAGAATCAAAGACAAAAATAAGACTGTTAGGGGCTGATCCTGATTTACAGAGGGAGCAGAGGAGATGGTGTAAGAAGTACAGCTGGATGGGGCTGGGGCTTGCAGCTAACCCATGACGGGGGGGGCTGTGGGTTTGTTCCTGTCCCATTCACAGAGCCCAAGGTGCTTTCTCTTTAACTGTGAGATGTCCACAAAGAAAAGGACATCTCATCCCGGTCTGAGGACTGAGAAGAGCAGAGGGAAGTATGTGCTGCCCTGCAGTGCCTTGTAACGGGGCTGAGTGTTGGGAAGAGCACTTACCTGCCCAGCAATGTCCCTGCAAATCAGGCTCACCAGCAGCAAGGCGTCGTTCTAGATGTAAAAACAAAACCTCAGCCATTGCAGAAACAGGCCAAAATGTACTAACTCTTACTAAAGTAAATGAGACAAATACATGCATTGCTGAATCAGAAATGTTGCTGGGATTTATCATGTTTTCAGACATATCTAACTTTTCCTTTCTTTCCTTTACAGCCATCCTTCAGTGCTGGGATCTTGCATTTGGTGGAGTCAAAGCAGGTCGATCTTCCAGCTTCTCTCCCTGTGTGTGGTTCCTGTAACATGTCGGCAGAGCTAATCGGCCATTTTCTCACACTTAAGGTGAATTCAAACAGAGATTTCTTTTTAAATTAAATGAAACAGAAATGTACCATGCAGAAAGCACAGTGTCGCCTGCAGGGTGTTACTTCTGGTGTTCTTCACTCAAAGAGATGTGGGTTTTTACAGTAGGAAAGGCAGTTTAAGGATGCCTGTGGCTGTGTACAGAGCGCTCCAGGAAGGTAAAATAATTTAGCAGCAACCTAACTGAATATACTGACCTTTTATACTGCCTTTATGCTTCACACAAGATCATCTCATTGCTCAGAGCTGTGTTTTCTACATCAAATAGGGATCATTTTACATGAGTCCTGGAGAGCTCTGAACGCTACAGTTGTCACATTTTTGGTTTTAAAACTTCCCCTTACTTTAATTCACACAAACTCATTGAAGGAAGGTGACAGCAGGCATACCACGCATCCCCCTCTTCCCTATACTCTGCTTGTGGAAAGGCTAACCTCCCAAGCAGTGAATTCAAACCCAGCTGAAACAGGTTCATTTTTCATTTCATTTTCATTTATATTTCCTAGATCCTTTAGAAACAGGTTATGAATCTCTGAAGTCCAAGACCCCAGGTTGAAACTCATTGCATCCCAGCATTATCCATCTCATCCTTATAGCCTGACAGCTAAAAGTTTACCTCATAATCCACACTTTGGCTCAGCTGCAGCTCAGACCCCTGTATAGTGAAAAATCTGGCATCGGCGGAAGTAGGATCAATCATTACAGTGAAGTCTGGTTCCACATGGATAGTGGTCACCAAATAGCCAGGAGGGTTATTTTCATAAATGCTTGGTCTGCTATTATCGACAGAACATCCTGGAAAAAACACAGACACAAAATTGAGCAGGGATTCACACTGTTAAGGAGTTGGGTGAGACATGACACCTCTCTGGTTACCGTTGGAGAGAAGGGCATTGAACAAAGCTGTCTCAGAAGAAGGGTGTAAACATCTCCCCCCTGTAATGGTGCTACCTGCTGTTGTGGGGGTTATTTCTCTGTGGTCATGGACCGCCTGCAAGAGCTTACCTTGTTGCTGTGCTGAAACCTGCATTACGAAGGGCAGCAGAAAGAGCAGAGAAGTGAGAAGCCAGTGAAAATCAGCCATGGTGAGCTGTCGGTTGTTGAAAAAATCCCGCTTTCTGATTAAGCTGATCTTTTTCTCTCCCTGTTTCTCCTAGTGCCGTCTTTTGTGTTCACTGCTTCATGATGGCAAAAGACATTGGCTGGCTGGAGTGGATTGCTGCAGCTCGACCTTTGCCTCTTTGCCTCATTGGATGACTTATTGAAAGACATTTACCAGTCACGGAACATGATAATATGTCGATTTCTGTTCCTACTTTGTTCCTGGATCTTTCCTATCATGAGGTCTCAGTAGCACCAAGCATATATTTGAATTCAGAGCATAAGCACAAACGAAGACAAGGGCTGACACTTGGCAAGCTGTCTGTATACTCCAGCCTCTCCCACTGAGGAGGAAGTAGGCAAATATTGGTTTCTGGTTTGCCAGAGATAGGGTCTCCTTTGGTCAAGTCATTTCCCAGAAAAAGGCATAATGATGCTCCTATCCACTCTGTATCTTCTTTATTTTAGCCAGGCTTTTTCTGCTTGGCCCGCATTCCCTTTTGCAACAGGGTTTACTCCCCAGCCCATGACTTAATTTCTCTCTTCTAGTCACAGTCCATCATGTTGTTCCTGAAAAACAGGCACTTTTTTTTTTAATTAAAAAGCTAGCTCTCAGGTGTCTTTTTTTCTGGAAAGGGCAAAGGTTTCAGTGAAGACAAAGCCATCTTGGCTGCTCTTCTCTTTGTATGGCAAACCAACTGCATGTAAGTCCATGGGTTGACATAATCACTTCTGTTTCTAAGACAATCTTGTTATTCCCAGCCATCCTACAATACCTCACAAAGTGAGCAGAGTGGATCTTAGACTGCGACAGGGCTCAGCTGCAGCCCAGTGACTACCTCTGCAGAGACAATGCATCTCCCCTTCTATGACTTGCCAGCAGTGGCTCTCTGTAGGGATGCTCCCCAAAATCTCCATCCAGGCTCCAATTATTTACATCTCAGCAGCTTCCTGAAGCCTTAATAGCATGATATTCTGCTGTCTTGTCCTGTCCTTTTCTGAGTAAATTTTTCCAAGCCAAATATCATGTGGCAAGGCATTTAGCCACCTGTGCAAAGAAACACCATTGTTTTCAACTTGCCCATTGAGTATGAGAAAGGAGACAGGTGCACTCACTGCTGGTCCTTTTAAAATCCTAATTGATTTCAGAAAGTTCTCAGATGCTGCATTTTAGCCAGATGGCTGTTAGTGGCTTAACAAAATACAGGCAGTCAACACTCCTTCCAAGAGGTCTCTTTCCTAGCAGACATTTCCTATGGACCAAATTAAACAAATGCCAAGGTCTGTGAGAACAGCACTTCAGCATCACGGTATGGGAACGAGTGCTTAGATGAACATTTGAGAGCAACTAGGTTCTTTGCAGGTGTCAGGTACATCATAAATGGTGAAAACTGATGGTGCAGAATGGACTGGGCAGTTCTGTGATAGGCACACATGATCGCAGCTGAAGATGCCTTACTTTAGAGCTGCCCTTCAAAATCTGTTGGTTTTACAGGAAAGATGAGAGTGGCTGTGTTATCACAGGGGGAATCTTCCAGGAAGCACGGTGCAGGGGCAACATGTAAACTTCATTAAATGATGGAAAAAATTCCTCCTAGTGGAGCTTTGTCTTTAATGGCTATGAGAAAGCTGGGCAGTAAATACGGGGGCAGAATGGAGCGGAAACAGTATTTGCAGTGTGTATGTATGTTGGATAGGTCTCAGTACATTTCTTTGCAATAAAACCTAGCAGCTGGCTAAGTTTCTGCTAAATGGAGGTTCTGATATTGGGCTCTGCTCAGTTGGATTGTGGGCAGTCCTGAGTCCCAGCTATGGAAGATGTGGCCAGGGACTCCAGATGGTCCCAACATGCCTTATGTTGGGGAAGCCTGGCAAAATACTTTTCTCCCCAGCCCTGCACTCCTAATGGTCCAACACCTGGTAATGGTACCACTCTTATTACTGTTTCCCAAAGAGCAGCCAAAGCATCGGCATAGCTAACAAATCTTTATTTGACTTCAGAAGCAGGCAGCCAGATGCTAACACAAAGTGGAAGTGATGTGCTTTATTCAGGCTCCATCTACTGACACCAGTTGACACTGACATACATTTAACTCTTGATAATCTCAGAGGTTTTATTGGGTTTTGGCTGCTTTCCAGAATTTTTTTTTTATTAGCGATCTCAAGAGTTTTTCCTAAGTAAATTCGATAGCTTCCTTGTTTATTTCCCAGGCTATGTACATGCAAAGCCATCTCCTTGGCTGTTTCTTTCCCTTCACCTTCAGGTAAAACTCTCTGTGTCTTCCTTCGTGTCTGCAACCAGTTGCTTAGAGATGGGGCACACGTACTGGCTGGTAATTGCAGCGGCTTCCCTGGCAATGCTCTCTGAGTGGCTGTTGGGAGTGAAAAAAATGGGTGATAGTTTGTTATTCCTGAGGGCACGGACTGCAGGAAGTGTGACAAGGCCACCTTGTAAATTCAAAACTTACTCCAAGGATCTGATGTATGATAGAGGGACCCAGATCACCTCTGCCTGCAGCCAAGCACTCCACACATGAAGAGGAAAGCCTGCCTGTGTTATCATCCCAATTTATTCTAGGCAGCACAGACAAGAGGTACTAAGGGTCAGCTTATTCCTTTTAATTTTAGTGATTTAATAGTGAGATGTCTAATTGAAAGTGGTTGGTCACTAGGAAGGGACAATGTCCAGGTGCTGGGACAGCCCATCCTGAGGTGTGTGTCCAAACCAAGACAGGGTAGCAAAGGCTTTCTATTTTAACTCTTAAAAGAGGTTTCCAAATGGGAAGAACAATTGTTTCAGTCTAGGAGGACAACTCTATGATTACAAAAAGACATTATTTTGATTCCTTGGGTTGTTTTTTTTTTAAATAACTGTTTTTTATATGGCACTTCCTAGCTGTAAATCTCAATGCCAGCTTTGCATTAGGTAAGGCAAAACTGAGTACCAGGTAAGCTTGGAACATAGAAATAGAGATTACCATGAATGCAGGCATGGAATTCAATTGAGATTGCACACAGCCACATGCCACCTTGTAGTTAGATTGAAGCATTTGCTTTTCTAGCTCTGCAAACCAGCCCCTGGGAGTGTGGTTGCTGGCAGAGTGACAGGAGGTACAAAACTGTGTGATAGAGGGTTGCAATTCAGCCTTGACAGTCCCCAAGACAGTGCGTCACAAGTTGATGGGCAATGAGGTAGAAGTGATTTTAAAATATGGACAATTTAATAAATCTTCCACCCTGTCCCTTTTTGAGGATATTTTTGAGTATATCACAGAATCACAGAATCGCTCGGTTGGAAAAGCCCTCTGAGATCATCACGTCCAACCGTTCCTGTCTACCCCCTAAACCATATCCTTAAGTACCTCGTCTACCCGCTCTTTAAACACATCCAGGGATGGTGACTCCACCACCTCCCTGGGCAGCCTGTTCCAGCTTCTGACGACCCTCTCAGTAAAGAACTTCCTCCTTATCTCTGACCTGAACCTCCCTTGGCACAGCTTGGTGCCGTTTCCCCTTGTTCTATCCCCCATCACCTGGGAGAAGAGCCCAGCACCCACCTCTCCACAACCTCCCTTGAGGCAGTTGTAGGTGGTGATGAGGTCTCCCCTCAGCCTTCTCTTCTCCAGGCTAAACCCCCCCAGTTCCCTCAGCCGCTCCTCATAAGGCTTGTTCTCCAGAACAAGCTGAACCCTTCTGATCTACTGCATTACATCTGCATTTTACACTTAGGGAAAAAACTGGGCATTTTCAAGTTACCAAAAGTCCTCTTTTGGCTTCAATACTGTGGTGATCGAGGCCATAGAGGTGACAAATCTGTCTCACCTACCTGGCGTTTAGAAAGCTCTGGTACAACCACATAAAGCAAAGTTCCTCATGGCTGTTTTCTTCCTCTCTTCCTTGCACATCTGTGTTGACTGATCCTGGAGAGCTGGTTTAGATGAAGGAAAAAAATAAAATAAAATAATAATAATAATAATAGTGTAACCACCATAGCTGTAAAGCAGCACTGCTGGCTGCAAGGCAGGTTCACCCCTCCACTGACCTGCCCCACAGGCCATGTACTGTTAACCTGCTGACTATCCCCATAGCTGTGCAGGAAGAAAAGACGTATCCTCTTCAAACCAGGCTGAAATGCTTTCTAACTGGCAAAGGGACAGGTTTTAATATGCACTGGCACTCTGCCTCATTATGCAGTATTGCCATGCCCTTCCACCTTTTTCCAGCATTTGGAAATGAAAAGTCTACTGCATCTGCCAGAATTTTGGTAGTGATACATGCACCAGAAAATATCAAAGCACCCTGAATAGATGGGAAGAAATCAATGTGCTATGTCTCTGTCTTGAAGTAAGGACCGAGCTGGAAGGAAACCTCTCCAGGCAACGTTCTCCCTTCATAACATAACAGGAGCAAGGGCAGCATCAGCTGGGAGCTGTATCACAATGCACTACATATTATACCTCATGCTGTGCTCATACACGTGGCTTCAGTGAGAGCTAATGGCCTTGTACTTCAGCTGAATGAAAGACCACAATAGGTAATGTTGTTTTATGCTTAGAAACGGCCTCAGTGAGAAGGTTTGGGGATATTTCTGCTATCGCACAGCATCTCCAGGAGCAGCCTAGAGAGAGGAGACCAACCCCCAGTCCACTTGCCCTTGTCTTGAGTTTTCCAAACCGCTGGCCATGCCACCCCCCCTTTCCTTGGACCTGAGACCTCCCTCCCTGCACCCTGCATGGCCCAAACTCTCTTCCCATTCCCCAGGAAGCAGAGCTCTTACCTGCGCTTGCGGCCCATGAGATTCTGGATGAATTTCTGAACCTGAGCATTTCCTCTCATCTTGCTGTATTCACTGGTGAACAGTCCATCTGAGTGCCTCTGAGACCTGCATCGGGGAAAATACAGCACAAGAGCGGCTCCTCCCAGCCTTGCGATGTGGCACTTAACACAAACCACAGAAATTTCTCTCTTCCCACCATCAAGGAGACCTGTATCTCCTTTCATCTTGGGCATCTTCTGGATGGAGCCAGTGCTCAGGCTGGCTCTGGAGCTGCAGACAGCTCGGCCCCATGGACATCCCCCTCATTGCTTGGTTCCTAGCTCCCACTGGGGGCTTCCATGCCCCAGAAGGGTGGTTTTGGCAGGTCCTTACCTCTCCTTGAGGCCCACCAGGTGTTTGACTAGCTGCCGCACATAGGCATTGCCGTTCATCTTGCTGAGCTCACTGTGGAAGAGCCCATCAGCATGTCTCTTAGTCCTGGAAGGTTAGAGGAGTAAAAAGAAATGAAAAGGCATGGTTTTAAGACCAGAGAACAGTCATTTAAAACTGCTCCCTCAAGCAAAGAGGGTCCCAAACAAAGATGGGCAAGAACTTGTGCCAATTTGGCAAAGTTTCGCAAAAAAAGTGCCAATCTGATAGGAGTTTAAAAGAAATATCTCTGTTAAGGATCACACAGAAAAACTAGCTGCACTTCCTTCTTGCTAATGTAATCACCTTACCGTAAGGATATGGGAGTGAGCACTGATTCAGCACAAAAGAGTAGGACCAGGGACTGGAGAAGTAATAAATTAATTAGATACACAGACCTTGATGAACAGGTAGATAATGGTGGTGGTACCAAAGACAAGCACTCACAGGTGACTGACTGACAAACCATTAAAACAAGTGCTCAAAGCCTCAGTGAGGTTCAACCAGAGCTATTAAAGTTCAAACCAGATTGGCCAGTGGGTAGGATAAAATGTCTGAGGCCCAGCTCCTGGAGAGACCGTGTGTATGTGCGTGTGTGTGTGTGCATGTGCACAAAAGAGTCTCACCTCTGTCCTCTTCTAGCCTAAGTCCTTTAGTCTCTCTGTATTTTTGGTTATGTTTTCATGGGACTAGGCTATTTTTAACAGAAACATCCACCTTTATCAGCCTGTATAAGTACCTAGCAGGAAAACAGACTCAAGAGTCTTTTTTACTGTAGTCTGATCTGTCTGAGATCCTGATTTTTCTCCTGAATTAGCTTAAATCAGTGTTTCCATTCTTAAGCAAGAAAAAAGGTTTACAACATTTGCACTCATTTAACTAAGTCAAATTAGGGAAGAAAAAAAATCCAACAGCCAAGCAGATGCAAGTTCTGGAAGGAAGATAAAAGGCTGTTTTAATAGCTAGCAGACTCTTTGAACATCAAGACATGGAGAAAAAGAGAGCAGAGGCACAAGAAATGCTTACCTCTCCCAGGATGGAAGAGATGCTGAGAAGTGCAATAGGACAATCATGGGGATAATTAATTGCCACAGACCAGTCCTCACGGAAACCATGTTATCTCCTGAATTAAAGAGCAAGATTTTATGAGCAGCAGAACAAACGACCTTGGTCTTTGTCTGGCACAGTTCACATGCCACACAGGAGACAGAGCTATATAAATAACACCACCATCACTAAATTAGGCAGGAATTCCTGCAAGCAAAGATAGTACTTCTTTAAAATACAAAAGATGAACAATTTGAATCACTCACGTTGTCAGGTAGTTGGAAGTTGTTTGTAGTTGTTATCCCACCACCACCACTATGCAGCCCCAGAGCATGGGTCTGAGGTTGGCTGTGTGAGATGCTGTTTGTGCTGGAGTTCTGCTGTGGGTCAGTATAGAGTGCCTTGAATACCCAGGGGGGTATTGTGTGAGTTAATCCATCAGTGGCACAACACCATGGAATAAACCCCATAGGTCTCTGAGAGCTGAGCCTTCAGGGAGGTTTAAAGCACCCATGAAAACATCCCATGGACGGTTATTAGTATACCTACAGGATGCCCAGGAGAAATCTGTTTGGGTTTTTCCAAACAAAAATTGGCATGTACCAAATAAATGTTCACATATACACAAGGGAAGGGAAGGGCTTTTGTGTGTGCTGCTATCTGCCTATCCTTCTCTTTCAAGAAGAAAAAAAGAAGTAACACACAATTTCAGTAGCAGCAGGACCTCATATTTTGTTTTCTTACTGAAATAAAAAGAAAAGGGAAGCACATTTCGTTTATCACAAGCCATCGCATGTTTTTGCCTTTTATTCCAAGGCTCTTTTTGCAGATCTATGCCTGCAGAGACCTGTATTTTCCCAAGGATTACGCAGGAGCCATATCTGTATTTTATACTATACCTGCCTTCCTCCTGCAACGAAGCAAACCTTGCTTTCTTAGGCAGTTTCCTAGGAACTCTCAGGTAGTATTTGCTAACCCAAAATCAAAGTCCTTCCACTTTGGTTTTACTTTAGTCTGAAACTAGGCAGTACAAAGAGCATTAAAGGACTGTCAGAGTTCCTTGAACACTTTCTATGCACCCTTCTGGGACTGCTTGCTACTCTAGAGATATTGCAAGATGAGAAGAGGGAAGAGGAGAAAGGACAAGAGTGGGGGATTTATACAGAAATTTATTCAGTGTAAGCCACAGCACAAATATTTAATAGGGGTTGCAGAGCAGACAGATGAGAGGTTTTGCATTATTAAGGAGCCATAAGCTTCATCTCACACACACTTTTGATACTTTAGCGTTGTGTTTTCCTGCCTGATTTGGCTTTGAGAAGGATGAAATAAGTAAAACAAGAAGGACATTTCAAAGACCAGTTTCTTCCCGGAGTCCAAGCAAAACAGACTCCACAGTACTGCTTCCCAGCCGAGAAAGGCGAAACAGCTGAAAACAGCCACCAAAACCAGCGCACAGCACCTTTCAGGGAAGGGAAACCTGAGCCTGTCCTTCAGTCTGTACAGTACCTACCACACAGTGCCTTGACCCCCAGCCAGAATCCCACCACAGCACTCTGGCCTTCCTTGTGCCAACCCTGGTCTGACATTCATCTTGGAGCATCACATTTAAGAGCCCATTTTAAACTCCATCCCTAGCTCCAGAGTTTCCCTTCTCTTCATTACCTTTCTAGCTACTAATCAAGTGAATCAACTGGTCTTTTTCCTTTCTGGACATAATTTTGTCTTCCTTGTGCAGATCATATTTGCTTGCTGAAGTTGCTAGGAACGGTAATAGCTGTTGGGTAACTTCCCCTGTCTATCAATCATGCTGAATTGCATTGGTTTTCTCAATCAGTCAGACTCCAAGGAGAAGGCAGATCTTCAGTGTCATCACAGTAGAGCTGCTTAACCTTCTTAAGGTACTCCTGAGCTTTTTATTGCCCTCCTCAATGATGCTGGCTTTCAATAAATGCAAACTCCTTAGCTAGCTGGGACCTTTAGCTGAAAGAAGTGTGCACCAAGCCAGCCCAGGACCTGTCCAGCAGACAAATCCTGCTGCTGAAATGTCAGATTGCACCCATCAGCTTTCCCGAATTAAGGCTCCCAAGTGCTCCTGCTCACCCCACAGAAGCACTACTGCTAGGAGAGCTCCCAGAAAGGCTGGTACACAGCCAGTTTGTGCACCTTCTTGCTCCCGTCCCTCTGCTGTGCTCTACCTAAAACTAAAGACCATGTATCTCTGGAAGCCATCAGGTCCAGCTGCTGTTTGGCTTTGTTCTTTCCTCTGGTTGCTCCAGAGGAGGAAAATCCCACATCTTACCAGCATTGCTGTTCAGCACATGCATGGCTTCATGGCAATGGCTCAGCAAAGCATCACGGAGCTTGAAATCCACCACCCAAAAACTGAAAGAGGGGAGAAGGCAGCCTGTCCAGCCTGACCATGTCAGCACAATGGTACTCACCAAACCGTGGTCACTCCAGGTTCTCGGCTGTCTCACGGCTAGAATGCACCACTAGCCCACTCCTCTCCACAGCCCCCTATAAATCTGCAGCCCTTATCAGAAGCAATTATTTGAGTAAAGATATGAATATGAGTAAACATGAGTAACAGCAAATAATGCATCCAGGCTGGAATGTCCTTTTAATTACTCTCTACACTTGATCAGGTCATTTGCAGCAGTGCGATGAACCGTACTTCTGCTGATGGGTAATAATACCTGCTTCTGGCTATAATGACAGTAATTTGTTGGGCAAACATCCCCATACCAACTGATTCATTATGATTGTCATCATTATCTCTCCTCCTGGCTTTAATTACCTCTTGATAGGAGCTTAATCTTCTGTTCTTCTTTTTTAATCCTGGCTTGGGTTTTGTTTGCAATCGCCAGGAACTGTTGGTGAGTGTATGTGTGTACCTGAGAACTGGCTGAACAACTTGTCACTTTTTTAGGGCAAACACTGTCTGATCTGTAGGACGAGGGCTGACTTTTGCACGAGGGGACAATGCCTTTCAAGCTGTGGTTTCATAGCCATGACTGGGAAAGGTTTGATGAGAACAAGCTGTATCACAGTTTCAAAGAAAAAAGCATACTCCTATATGCATACAAATCATCCTGAATATATTCCCTGCCTCTGGTGGGGTTTGGAGCTGGTTGCTCTCAAATACTGCTGCTAAAGGTGACATGGAAATGGAGGGAGAAAATAGGATTATGCCCTTTCTCTCCTTCTTTATGTTGTATAAAGTAGCTTGAAAGGATTAATCAGTATAAATTTCTTATCTTCCAACTGGAGAAACAAGAGCTATTACACTTTTTCTTGTCTACTTATCTTGTTTTCTTTGGAAAAGCAGAGGGCATCCCCATGACGAGAGGTGTGGGAGGGTCCTGATTTTCCCTGTCATCTTACCTTTGGAAGAATAACCCACACACTGATGAGCAGCAAGCCTCGGCACTACTGCATGTGACTGCAGGCTGCGGCCAGACCCCTGCAGAAGGGTGAGGGAGAAACAGCAGGGACATTCCAGGTCCCATTCGAGGACTGGAGGACTGGGAGGCGCCATGGCCACTGCTTGGACAGGGGAGCCCATTTCCTCCTTTGAGGCACTGCAGGTCAGTCCTGCACACATCCAGGGGCTTCCCAACCATTTTCCTCTGCATTTGTGGCAGCATTCCTCCTGCGGTCCTCTGACCATCACTCTGATACAACTTGCTGTAGTGTTGCGGCCTCGTTCAATGCATTTCCTCTCTATACAACCAAGCATGGATGCGTTATGAGTCATCCTTTGCCCATGGCAGCTGAAAGCTCTTCTGGACACCCAGTCCTGCTTTGGGAGCCCCCAGTGACATCAGTGACATCTGCAATTCTCGTATTTTTGTTCTTTGCATTTAAATCTTCGTATTTGCTGTATTCATATTTTATATCTGCATCAGTGGCGGCCGGCTTCAGCTTGGGCTCGTGGTGTTGCCAAACATCTACAACTGAGGAAGACCATGTAGGAACAAGGCAAGGAGGGAAAAAAAAGTTTATTTAAAAAGGGGGCTAAACAAAACATAGGGAGCTAAAAATTACTAATGTGATTGCCTTTCCTTTGCAAATAATTTCAATGGGTGTGAAATGCCCCCAAGCTCTGAGGGAAACTCTGCTATGAGAATATAAGCAGGTCTGCATGAGATGCACACAGAAGAGATTGCAATGACGAAGTGGCCCCATGATGGCAGCAGAGGGTGAGTAGCAGGAGAGTAAAAGCTGCTGGGGACTGGAAGAACGTGAACTGAGTAATCCGATGTATCCACTTTGCAGCAACAAAAAAACCGGAGTTTGCCTTGCAGCAACAATGGCAGAGTGAAAAGGAGATGTGGTAGAAAAGTGTGCGGCCACACCAGGCACTGCTGCAACATAATGCAGGTGACAACCATGGGCTTGAGCTTAAATGCAGCTCCTGAGGCCCCTGATGAGGAAACTCAGGACCATGCATGGAAACTCAAAAGCTTTTGCAAGCTGAAATTTATACCTGGATAAACTGAAGCCCAAACCAAATCCTCGGTCCTGAAACAACATCTGATTCTCTTTTAACCAGAATTAACGTTAAACTCTCATCAGGAGACATTATAGAATCAGGAGTGATAAACAATACTGCTTAACGTATTTGCTGAATGGAGCTTTGTGAATTTGCACCTTGCTTTTCACATTCTCCATTTGTGTGAGCATTCAAAGGATGAGCAGAGATTCCTCTTGCCTTCATCCAGCAGGCACAAAGCATGATTGAATCATCCATTAATCACCGTAATCTAACCCACCATCTCTGTGCATCGTTTCAGAGAAAAGCTCCCTGTCGTTTACTCTGAAAATGACAAAGGAAATTGTTGCCCTCATCTGATCCCCGCTCCTTGCACAGCTGTAAGAAGTCAGGGCTGAACTGATCCTTGCCACCAGCTGCCAGTGACTTACCTGTTTATGGTACATAGCAATGTTTAAAGAACATATAGCAAAGTGTCACAAACAGGTAACAGTACAGAGCGCTGAGGCCGTGCATCAACACTCCTTGAAGAGGGCAGGGGAAGATGCCCTGGGGCAGGAGGGAGAAGGGATCTGTGAGCTTTAGGGCCATCCTCAAGTGGGAGGCGAGCCATCCTGAGGACGTAGCCAGGTGTAATGCCACCAGGATCTTTGTGCAGTCACTTGTGCTTAGGCTTGACGCCGACTGACATAGCTTGGAGAGACCTGTGGTGAGCTGCATTAAGTAAATCCAGTTGCCACGGGCATAAGTGCTATTCACAGCAGCTGTGCTGTTGGCTGAGGACACCCTCGGGCACGGCAATGAGCAAAGGTTATGAAACAGAGGAGCCGCTGACACTTTGACACTGAGGCTCTGCATTAAAAGCTACCTAATGGCTAGTGCACACAAGCTGACCCATCCCAAAGGCATCAAAGCTGAGAATGGCATAGAGGAAGGTCTTTTTTCCTCCTCTTTACAGTGGGAGGGAGGGGACACCAAACCTGCAGTGTGAAATGCAGCATATTATAACTTTGTTAAATGTACTAGCCCCAGATTTGGCAATATTAAAGGAGAGCACATGGGCCTGGCCTTTTTCTGTGTTGAAAGAAAAGACACAAGAAAGTGCAATTTGAAGAAGAGAGGATTTCATCATAAAGCTAGGTGTCCTGACCCCACACCGCAAGAAGGCTGCAGGCAGACTTTCCAAAATCAGTATACAAAGTTCTGAGTTTTGAAGGAGAGAAATTCCCATTCGCACTTCCAAGAAATGAGATCAGAAAATGTGGACATTGTTGCTCCTGCATTGGATCAGGAAAGCCCACCCAGCCTTTGGTGTTGCTGTTTATCCAGGATGACCCTTACGAGGCAGCATCCCTTGCCAGATTGTCCACTGTCCAGATCCCAGTTGTGCTACTTCAGAAACTCAGGATCTGCCGGGGTTGCTCTTCCTCATGGAAACGCCTTGGTTGGCCGAAATGCACATCCCAAAATGCTCCTACAGCCTCTGCACTGCTCTCTTTGAGGTCTCTGGCTTTAAGACAGCTAAGATAGCACAAGGGTCAAGGCAGGCTGAGAAGGTTGGGGAAGGACCATCTCATCCACCACACATGTCCAGCAATGGTGTCACAAGTCCTGGTGAAGCCGTCTAGGTGCAGCTGACCTTCGAGGAGCCCAAGCACAGGCTGTGACCCCTGGGCCCCCCCCGCCGATGGTATGGGAGTTTATTGAGGTCAGATAGTCCTAGGAACTGAATGGCTAAATCCTTCCTACGTAAAAGTAAAATACCCTTTAATCAGCTTATGGAGTGTTCAGGAACTTCTACCTCCCCCATTCTTTTTTTTTTTTCCTTTCTTAATATGTACATGTGCGAGTCCATGTGTGCAGCGAGGATTTTCTCTTGTGTGTTCGCAGGTGAGCCTTCCTCGTGCCAAGGAGCTGACCACGACACTGCTATCTACTGAGAGCAGGTTGGAGTCATTTTCTTGCAGCACTCCCAGGTCTGTAAGAGAAAGGACCCTAATTGGAATAAGGGGATTGGAGGATTTAGCCTTCTAAATGCTCCTTTCTTGCACAGGATGGTTTCAGGAGTGGTTTTAATCTTTACCACCTGATTTTGTAATTTTGGCTGCAAAAGTGAAGAGTGGGATAGGAGGAAGGGGTGAGCAGGGGCAGCTGTAGGTGGGCTTGAGATAAAAGAAGAAGGAAAATCACAGTCCCACATGGCCATGGCACCTCAGAAAAACACCTGCCCCAGCCCTAAGCCCCAATGTGGACTCAGTTATTAATCCCAAACTCTGAACAGTGTAGAGAGCAGTCCTTGTCTTGGAATGAACCCAGCGTTATAGAGGTATGCCAGCCACTTATTGTCCCTTTTGGAGGTTTGTGCTTAAAGCAATGTGCAAAACAGAGGGAAAAGCCATGCTGCTACTCTCTGTTTTGCTGGCTTCCCAATGCCTCCGTGTGTGCAAATGGGCTATATCACTCTCTATACTGCTCGTTCTGTGAGCAGGGAATAGGCAACTCCCCATGCCCAGTATGACAAGATATCTGGGTCTCATTCAAGTCCTAGCCTTGGAATAGGAAAGCCTTGTCCTTGAGGCTACACATCTCCCCACGGCAGCATGTGATTCAGTAAGGAGCAAA
>NW_010171077.1:95202-120184 GCF_000695765.1 Mesitornis unicolor | reverse complement strand
TGGGAATAAACCAAGAGGTGGACGCATCTGCCACAGCCAGCAGAAGTCAAATCCCCTTCCTACCAGGGACACCTGAGCAGAGCGTTTTCTTCAAGAAGTAGCCACTGTGTTCTGCAGGTGGAAGTCGATCAATAAGCAAAGCTATGGTTCTTCAGAAAAGCTCTAACAGGACTATGCTCCGTGTATTATGCAGACCAGCTTCTTTAATTCCCAGGTGTTGGCATGAGGACCATTGCAAGATAATCAACATAGCAGGTCACTCAGTTCCTTAATAGTAGGCCCTGGGTATCTCCTTCAGCTAGATAATGTTCACTTTTTTAAAAAAAATATTAATTAGGTTTAATTTTTGGCTTATAACTGCATCTGGCTCAGAGAGAGAAAGAAAGCCCTTAGCTACGTTTTCAAAAAGTCCAAGCTTGGATGAGCTCTTTAAGTGATTATAAAGTTGACTAAATGTAAAAGCTTCACAAAGGCAATAATTTCAGACACACTTGTGGCTGCTAAGATATGGCTATGTTTCATTTTCTGTGTATTTTTAGGGAGCTTAAGTGGGGTGGGTAGCTCACTCATTGGAAAAAGGTTTTTTTAAATGTCATGCTTCATTTGGCTGTATGGAAAATTTGAGTATCAGATGTCCTGTCAGGAAATAAGATACACTGATATACAATGTGCAAACATTTTATTTTGAAGAACTCTTTCACAGTCTCACTTCATGGAAGTGAGTTGCCCAACTTAGTCACACAGCAAAAAGAAGTCTACATCCTGATTTAGATTTAATTTCTTGGTTTAGAGCTCATGGTAGCAGGATATGTGAAGGGGAAAGCATGCGTCAGGTTTTTTTCTGTGGTTTCAATAATTCTTATCTCTGCCATCAGGAGCTGGGTCCCGGTATACCAGGATATGGAGAGAAATTTTCTAACCTCTTCTTTATTGTTTATTATGAGTAGAAGTAGGAATGACTAGTCTTTTACTGAGGGTCATCACAGCATCACCTTTCTGATCTTGCAGAAGGCCATTCTCAAGGTCTGGGGAGAGGTGGTATCAATGAAAAACAAAACTTCACCAGGAAGTTTTCTTAGTCCCCTTGAACAGAAGGAGTTGAGAAGCTTTAAGTGTGAGGGAAGGCAACACTTCTCAAAATACCTGTTGTTAAGATATGACCTTATTCTAGTGCTACCAGAAGTCCTGTGGGTTATAGTGAGAAGAGAGAACCAGTTATTTTGGAGAAAAGAAAAAAAAAATCTTGTGTCATAAAAGAAGTGACTCATGTACTGCCATTTACTCCTGTTGAGTTACTCCTGATTTTACAGCTCACCTTGTATGAAGAGTAGACTGTTCCTTAAATGTGGCTATGTATTTAGGGAACTATCATTCTCATTGGCTTCACACAGCTAACATGAAAGGTCTCACAGGTTAAAAAAAACAAACCTCCCATTGTAAACCAAGCTTATTCAGAGATCTTCAAGGCAGAAAGAAACCTCTTGGCTGCTTGTTCAACAGCTCTGGGTTTCTCAACAGTCACAGACTGACAAAATGTACCCAGCAATCCCCAACAGTAAGGCAATGTACAGAAACCAGTGTTTCCATACATTGGATTGAAATTTAAGACAGAAAATGAACTTAGAAAGATGTCTTTCTATTCAAAATAAAACCATCAGAGATGCCAGGCACAATCTCAGTGACCTTGTGTATACACAATTCCAATTTGGAAGCAACTTTGCCTCAATAGTGAGCATGTTATCAAAGCCTCAAGGTAATGTTTAATTGCACTCTTATTCTTTTATTTTTCCACAACTGTCTTCAGTATTGTACTGATGTTTTCTCAGTTAGTTCATCTGTCTCTGCATTTTATCTTTCTGTCTGTCAAGCTTATTAGCATACTTTGACAGATTAAAAGGCTAAGGTCAAACAAACAAATCCCCAAAGAAGTACTGCTAATTATTGTCATATGTTTTTTAAATACTTTTGCTTCTTCAAAGAATTTCATAAGGAACTAAATTCAACTTTGCAGTCTGTTTCTTTTATGAGGCCTTCCTCTCCTTAACATCGCTTTTCCTAATCACCCTCCAGTGTCACTACCCCCATTCTTATTTTTTAGGCAAGCAATTATTTACAAAAACATAAGACTGTGCTTCAGATAAGTTACATTTTGTGAAAGGCACCTGGAGTACATACTGATGTGCAGTGCATAGTGTTAAATAAGCCAACAAACATGGGTTTGAGTGGCTTTTCTGTTTTGTGAAGTCTGGAGAAGTAAAAGACACTTTTTATTCCTGGCAAAATTATGTGGATCAGCCTTCTTCCAGAATCTTGCTCAGGGAACAGCAAGTGCTGCATACAGCTATGGTCAAAAAAGGGGTCCTTTGCACCCCAGCATTTTCACTCTGCATGGTGAGGAGGATTGGTAAGTATCTGGAGGCAGAGTCAGAAGGCCAATGAACTGCACGTTAATACCAAGTGCTGTACAAAGTTTTGTTTACCTTCAGCTTCTTAGAAGATGAGACAGAGCAGGCAGATAGTCTGAGCTTGAGTGAAAAAGAAAACCCAAAACCCACAGACGTCCAACACACATTCAACTGGGAAGAATGATTACAACTACAATCAGCTGAATACTTTCTTTATTCGTTGTTGGCCAAGGTAACTAATAACATAGGAGTTGGTCAGATAAAGGAAGATATTGGCTTCTTGTGAGGATGAGACAACAGGTGTCTAAAATAAATAGAGGGGGAGTGCTTTTGGAACAAAATAAGCAACAAAACAATCCTGATTAGCTTAATGAGCAGACATGTATTTATCTTATGCCTCCACTTTTCTGTTAATTTTCAGACACTTCCATGCTTCAAACAATATATCTGTTTTTTAAAGGATTAATTGTTTGACAGGTATGCAAAGGTAGCATTGCCAAACCTTGTTCATGGCAGGTAAATCATTACATGGCCTAAGACAGTGTTCATTAGCAGCATTGTCAATCAAGTGGGAGTCCTGCCAGAGAACTGCTGATGATACAACAGGGTCAGAGACGAAGATATTCAGTCTCTATTCATCCATCAGATTTTTTTTTTAAATCAATTTACAGCATGATAATTGAGTCAAGTTTATTGTGCTGCCCCTCAAACAATGTAGAATTTGGTGATTATAAATCTCTAGGTTCTAAGACCACACAAAAAAAGATAAAGAGAGAAGACAGAGGAAAAAAGGAGGAAGGAAACAGAAGAGTTGGGGTAGCATAGGGAGATGAAAACTAATTGTTAAGATAAATATTTTAAGAAGGGAAATTTTCAACTGGAGAAAGTCTGTCTTTAAGATTAAAAAAAAATAGTTGGGAGATGAAGTCCTCAGTTAAAGAAATTCTTCTTTAAAGGTGAAGGGCTAAATTGCCATTCATGTATCTGTATCATCTGAAATTATTCCACTGATAAAACCAATGTGTATCCTTCCCAAGGGAACAATACTGCCTTCGAAATAGTTTCTTTCTGCTGTGTTGGAGAGCAAATTCTTTCCCCTTCATATGTGCAACTGTGCATGCTTGTGTGCATTTATGTATGTGCAAGGCCTGTTTGCTGACTGCATCTCCGTGTCACAAGACTAAAGAAAAAACAACTTAATGTGGAAGGAAAAAATGAAAAGTCTCTTTCTAAGGCAGAAAGATGACGGCTTTCTACAGGGAGGAAAGCCCTCTTCTACCAGCCCGAGCATGGCTCTGATTTCCAGAGCAAATGTCCAGCACCGTATCCCTAGCCCAGGAAAAGGAGTTTGTAAACCTCCCTCCCATGACCTGCACCCTTCTCACACTTATGCCAAAGGGTTAAAATAAGTGCCATTGCCATCATACATAGGCTTTCTGTAAAATGATGTTACTGGTAAACATGTGCTTGCTTATCTACTTTCTTCAGTTTGCTGTTTGGCTGATTTCAGACACATGATAAATAGACCATTCCTAAATTTTCGTATAATTACATTTAAATATAATTTTGAGCAATTAAAATGAATGGGAGAGGAATTCATATGAAATCTGTCTCAAAATAAACCTATAAAATATCTGAGTGACGCATTCCAGGGTGATTTCTTAAACTTCCTTCATACAGCAGCCGTGCTCACGAGCTCTCCCCTCACACCCTGACTCCTTTCTGGGACTCATCAGGCTGATGCTGAACATATTTAAATCCTCCCCATAAAAGGTTTAGTCTAAGTTGCTTCTCCAGTACTTGTTTGAACATTAAATATGCAAATAATCATCATTACACTTCCAACAATTACACATGTTTGCGAGCACCATGTCAAGTACTGGCAGCAGTGCAATCATTTGTAAAGACAAATATTCCATTCCAAGAGATGTCATGCTGCTTAGAAGATTTCTTTTTGTATTAGTAGCCACACTGCTGCTTCATAAAGTGTGCAAATGAACGTGACAGTGCTGCCAATAGCTGCCAGTTCCTTCCTCTCGGCAGAGCAGATGTCAATCAACCATCCCAAACAGACAAGGCCTCGGTACTGCTGCAGACATTAAACATGTAGGATGGAGAAGGGAGGGCACAAACAACACAGGCAGTGCAGGGGCTCGGTGTACTCCTCTCTCTCCCTCTCCCTCCTCCTCTCTCTCTCTCTCTCTGAGGAGGCCTGAGGCCGTTGGAATATTTTAATTTCTGATTTCTGACTATATTATCGCGTGTTTGTAACAGACGAATTGTAATTTGTAGCTCTGAGGTGATATGAAAAGCTGCCTGCGACCGTAGGACAGACGCAGGCATGTGTGGCAGACTTCTCTCCTCGCTGCTCTTGCTTCCTTCCCTCTCTCTCCTGCTCTTTATGTAGTTATGGATAATTGTCAGCATTCACTTTTATCACATCCAAAGTAGCAGCTTAGAGAAGATGCGACTTTAGTCAGGACTAATCTTGCCTCCTCCTGAAGTGGGAAAATCCCAAGTATTTCAGGGTCCTATTGATAACCCTTGTGCTTTTTTTCCGTAAAAGACGGATGACTCTGGCAAGCTTGGGAGACTGCAGATAATGGGATTGACTTGGTACTTAAATCTCAGTGAACCAAGACAGCATAAGTAATTAGTGAATTGGATCCATACTGGGGTGCTAATGATGGCTAATACTGCCCCACACCATTCTAAAAACCGCAAGATACACATCCATCTCATTCAGATAAAACCGAGGGGACACTGCTTTTGCAAGCATCATTTATTTCTTCCTTAGCACAGAATTTATCCCCTCCAAAAAAAAATATCTAATTTTCCTGGAGTGACATCCAGAAGAACAAGTGACCATTCTGTCAGAAGAGTTCATTATGATCACAAATACCTCTGGTGTTTTTAATTAAGAAAGGCTAATTAAGAGAAACTATGCATTTATCTTCTTATCTAGTTGTCAAGGGAAAAGTCACAAACACTAACTATATGCTGTTTGAATGGGAGAGGCAGTTCATATTTTTAATCCTCTTTTCTTTCTTTTTTTTTTTCATTTTCAAACAGACCGAATCTTCACAAAGGATAAACTTCACTTAAAGTATTTCATTTTTTAAACTGATGCTCCAACTTTTATTAAGTGGAGCTCCACATCCTGATTTTCCTCCAAGTTAGTATAATTGTGTACAAACTAGCATTCTGCCTTGTTTCTCTTTCCCCATGGAGTGATAGCATTTTATCAGGATAATTTAGATAAATGTCTTTCCATAGGGTTTCCTTATCCTTCCAGGAGCTATGATCGACAAACAGCCACATAAGATGAATGGCTTTGTGTTTTGATCAAATGTATTCTCATCTAAAAGTAGAGAGGGTTTCAAGGTGAGAGGAACGTCTGTTTTCCTCAGATGTGATCGTCAGAGGGTGGTCCTCCCCACTGTGCCCTCCGGTTTGTTACAGTGGCTGCAAGTTAGGATGCTTCTGCGTGTGAGCGTGCGCATTGCGCGTATCAGACCCTAAAACCAGGGACGGCTTGGCGGAAGATGTGTTGAACTCATCAAACAGTCTGAGCAAAACAGTTTCACAGAGACAGCTGAAGACAAGGAGGAGGTCAGGGTGAGGAGAATTGGCACACGGTAACCAGGAACGCAGGAACCCTCCAGCTTTCGTGCTGCAAACTAAACCCTAAAGCCAGATGACTGATCTTGCCTCTTTCAGCTTCTTATTTGCAATTTGTTTTTATGGGACATTAAAATGGGTGCGACTTGAGGCAGGCTTCGGATGTAGCATATAAAGGGTTAAGATGCAACATTACTGATTAACAGAAAAGGAAACTCCTGCCAGACACTGATTTCTTTTTTCTTTTCTTTTTTTTTGTTTCCATGAGGATTAAGCTGAAATCTTTCTTTTCCCTGACTGTCGGAAGAGTCTTAATTCTATGCTGGGTTATTTCAGCGAGTACCTCAGTAGGTGTGTGTGTGACCACAGTTGGAAATGCTTTTTAACGAGAACTTCAACATTTGAGGAGAAAAAGCTGTTTAATACAGGGGCTCTTCGTTTTCCGTCTCAATCTGTAACTGATTAGGAGGCATTCAGAGCTAATGTAGGATGAAAAAGATGGGCAGATTCTCGGCTGAGAAGGCGGAAGGGGGGGGGTTGGTTGGGGTAAGGATCTGAATCAGATTAGTACAAACCTAAGTTTTAGTTGGGATGGGGCTAAAGTGCTAGCCCAGAGGCAGGCAGGCTGCCCTTCATCAGCAGAAATGCTCTCACCTCAGTGACTCTTTCTGCTTCTCAAAAAGCAGAGATTCCCCTTGAAAGTAGTGCTTTGCAAATTGCAGCTTTAACCTCATCCTTTTTATCTGGCCCAGAGATTTTTGTCTTTTTTTGTTTCTGTCTTACTGTGCACGAGAAGTTTTGGCTTGTGTAGTTGCTAGATTCATGTATTTCTAAAATGGTAGGCATTTTTATAATACTAATAAATCACACAGTCTGAATCTTTAAGTCTAAAACTGAACTCTGCCTCCTCCTCAAACAGATTTCCTTTTGCTTTTCTGCTTACCACTGACTTACCTGGCTCTTGCTAGCTTTTAGGCCTAGTGGTAATCCTCAAAAAAAAAAAATTAAAAAAAATCTTATTTTCACCATGCAAGACCTGAAGTACTTTGTCCTGAAGAAACCTGAAATATGTTAGTCTACATAAACAACCAGGATCCCCGTTTTATAATTCATGGCATTTACTGGGAAGCGCTGCAGTGTGGAAGGGTAGGACAGAGAAATATTGTTGTTAAGATGTGAAGATACACCTGCAAAATTAGAGTAAGATATGGTGAGGAAGATTCCTTTTCTTAGATTTCTTAGTATAACTGTTCCCCTTGCATGAGGTTAGCTTTTGGAAGAGCTGCATTGTTTATCTTCCTAACAGCCTGCATTTCCCCTTAAATATGATGAATGCAGCTGCAGCACCCTGCATTACTAGTTTTGGGAGTTTGTCATGTGGTGGGGGTCTTTAAAGAGTTTTCTAGCAGAAAGAGAAATACTTACTTTCTTTTGATCTAATTTGCTCAAATATTTAATAGTTACTTCCATTTCTGCTGTCCGCCCTGAAAATAGCCCTAGAAATTGCAGGGGCTGATAGAAATAATCACATCACTGGACAATTGCATCTAAGACACTTCAATTCTCAGTTTTTACTGCTGAAATATTATTCCCTATTTTTTTCTCACTAAACAAGAAGGCTTTGGCAGAAATCAGAAAAAAAAGCTAGAACTAATATATGATCTATCCACTTACACCTTATACTTATATACACTATTAGCAGAATTACAGAACTTGTAGTAAATGGTATTAAATCTCAGACACTTGGCTAAAAGCAGGTCCACATCCAATATTATGGAAAAGGAGGGGTCATTTTTATAAAGATACTGACCTTCCCCAAACTAATATCTGCCAGACATTTCTGTTCCTAAAGTTTCAAAAGGAGGTCAATTCATTCCCAAATTCTTTCTAACAAGACTTCGAAAGTTACATTTTAAAAAAAAATAAATGTACAGAGCTCTTGCACAAATCTGAAGGCAGGATAGACTACATTAGTTATTTTTGATGCTGAGGGTTGAAAGTCAAGATAGCACTTGTTTTTCCTACCCATCAGAAAAAATAACAGGAGCTGTGGGAGCATTTTCATTAAGAGGAGAAATATGGAAGAATGAATTCTGAACCACTCTTCACTGCTGGAAAATGCCCAGATTCTTGTCATCTGCTGTGGGAGAGTTTGTAGTGCACATAGATAAGTAGTGGAGATAGAAATGGTTTATGTAAAAGGAAAGTGGAAGCAGTACATGTAAACAACTGTTTCATTTGACTTCTGATTTTCCCCTTCCATTATTAAATACACACAGCAGAAAGACAGAAAGAAACTGGTCTTATTTTAAAGAAAGCAACTCAGAATACCATACTTTGCTTTTTACAGCTTATACCAGATATCAGAATGCTGCTGAAAAGGTCCCAAAATTCAAAGTAATTCCCTCAACTTGAGCAAACAGTCCTGAAATCTCTCAGTTGCTGGCATGTTTCCACTGGTTTGAAAGTTTGAAAGCAAACTAAAAAATTTAGGGGTAGTTTTTGTTTGTTTGTTCCTGACCACTGATAGCATGAGCTGGCAGCTGGTAGGAGAATAAAGGAAAATGTGTGTGTATTGGCAGCAGACAATTTATAACATGAAGCGATTATTCTCTCAGAGTCTTAAACATCAGAACTTGTGTCTTAAAAAATAATAATTTGCTTGGACAATTTTACAACTGAGCATTTAGGTTTTTTCCTATTTTTCCTCCTTCAAAGATGTGTTGGAATTTGTAACCAACAAGATACATAATTTATCAATCTTGTACTTTTTTTTAAGAGGCGTTTTTCAATCTTGCGCCTTTTAAAGCCTTGTTGGAAGCCTAGCTTGGTAAACCTACATCTCCACCTAGTGGTTTCACAGAAAGGTGAAGCAATCATTTTTCAAGCAGTGTGAGCCTCCAGTTTGCAGTGCAACACCAGAGTGAAGAAACAACATTATTTCTGAAGGAAATATTTTAAGACTTGTGTTTAAACATATATATACATGCTAAATGCATGTTGAAATTTCATTTCCATATGTAATTAGATAATACATGTTTTTTCCTCTCAGTATTCCTTAATAATTTCCACTTCCAACAGAACAACTGATTTTTAATGCAGTATCCTGTGTTTTAGTGCGGTTCATCTTGTATTTTCTGTAACCCCACCCAAAACTATGCTTGGTCAGTGGTGGGACCTAGAGATCCCATCTTGCCTGTACCCACATCGCTGACGCAAAGTATGACCAAACTAAGCACAAAACTATTACCAAGATTTGAAAATGCCCTGGAACCTTCTCTTTGAACAGCAATGCTTTTTGTAACCCTCTGGTTTAGAACACTTTATATCTGACATGAAGAATTTTCAGGAAATCCATGAAAGGAACAGGCATGCAATAAGTGGGACTTTGGTACTAGGGTATGAAAGATTTTTTAAAAGCTGTTCTGTCCTTTCCCCAAAAGCTTAAAATTGTCTTTCCTTGACTCTCCAGAAGATTATGTCTCCAATTGTTCTAAAAAAATTCTGAAGGATACCTCTGAAAGATTCTCCTTTGGAATATAGCGAATTGGATTGCTGAAAAAAGCTCTAGTGCCAACACAGTTGCTTCCTGTCCCATACAATCACCATAAACCATCCCTGCATACATTCTGAAGCATGTAAAAAAAAAGGTACTCAAAGAAATTAATATATTTCATTACCAGCAAATCCATTCTGTTTAAAAAATAAAATATAAGCAGAAATTATATTAACCTCCTGATCTTGTCCAAAATATCTTTTTTTTTCCCTCATCAACAGTTCTCATTCCTCTTTCATGCCTCTATAGTGCCAGTAACTTTACACAGCAGTGAAAAATCTAAGCGTTTTATATAACAGAACCATTATTTTAACAAAACAGTCAGTTGCATAGGACTATTCACAGTGCACAAAATGAAGCATGTGCCTAAACCTATGCAGGACTGGATTCTTCACATGGACAGTAGATGTACTGTTAATTAAATGCTACTTGTAATAAAATATATTAAAGTGATTGAAGCCACTGTAGCTGCAGTGGGCCTAGAAAGTACAATAATCCTTCACTGTAATGTAGAATCCTCATGTCAGAAACATGTACAGTACTTAGAAAGAGTATAATTAATGCACATTAACATATATACTTAGAGAGAGAATATATGAAGAGGGTGCTCTGGGACATGGTTAAAATTTTTGTGACTTCAAATTAGGGAAATTTGGAAAATCTCCAGTTCAGCAATTTAAAATGATTAAATGGTATCATAACGTTGTCCTAAAACTGGGCATATGTGAAAAAATGTGGAAATGTGGTTTTGTTTCACTAATGAGATATTCCAGCCTTAAACATTGTTTTCCACAGATACAATAAATATTGATTTTCTTAGCTAATTAAGAATGGATCGTCACCCACAAATAATTAAACTAAATATTTAGTCCTGTATAGTGAAATGAAAAATTAGATGCTTATTTCAGAGATGGGTAGCATGCGAAGGTCGTTAGACAGTCCAAGGTCAGTACTGGATTAAAACCAAGACCTACCGCTGAAGAACAAGGAGGAGTTGTTTTGGAGAAGGAGGAACATTTTAGGTGGCTCAAGCTGAGAATTGTTGCAATCTGAGATGGTCACTGTTTGACATTTGGAAGTGAAGGTGAAAGTTGGAGGTGAAAATGAAAGCTTGTTTTTCTTGTAGAGAGAGTTCACCGTTCCCTTGAATAGTGAGACCTGCAGGGCACTGTCAGCCAGCATTGTGAATTCACCAGCAAGAGACCCTGACTAGGTTTGCCCTGAGCTCTGGTGGGTTGCTGGGCTCCTTCTAAGCAGTTAGGAATGCTGTCCTTTTTATCCATGCTATGTCTGACACACACATGTCACAGATAGATACCAAGTACTCTTGACAGCACCCACTTAGAAGCAGTTTGGGCAGGCAACACAAGTGCTGCAAAGCTCTGGAGTAGCTTTTAGACAGAAAAATGGAGCTGGTTGGAAAACAAGAATGAGAGACAGTGAAATCCCCACACCTCATTTCCTTGTTACTTTAGCTGACCTCTGACTTTACGTTTCAGAAAAGAAAAAGGTCACAATGTTGTTGATATTTTCCCTATAGTTTATGTGAAGCCTGAGAAGTGGAAATTCAGCCTCTTTAGGAAGAAGATAAGGTCAGAGACCACCTGAGTTACCCAATCTTGCTTGCCATTTTTTTGTTGGTAGTGCTCAGCTGTTCAAATCCATGCCAACTATCTGAGTCCTTTAAGTAATCCAAGTAGTTGATTAAAGAGCTCAGTGTGATTGAGCACTCTTCATTGGCTGTCACAGCAATAAAAGGGCCATAAGTGTTGGTTTAATGATATATGTAAGAGGATGAAATATCCAGTGCTGTTACTCAAAAGACATTTTTACTTTTCCCAACTTTAAAATTCATAATCTTACAATATGGGTACCTCTAACAAGAATCTAGAAAATTACTTTCTCAGGAAAAGGATTAAACAATTGATGGAATTGGATAAAATCCCTTGTGACTATTTAGGAAAATTACAGACCCCAAAAATATTCTAGAAAAATAAAGACTCAAAATAGCAAATGTGCATAAGTCCAGAGAGTTGCAAATATTTCACTGTAGATTCCTCATCAGTTAGATGAGATTTGTCAATGACAACTTCAAGAGAATTATGTGAAACATAAGCAGTTGACAGAACTAACCACTGAACTGCAGCCTTCATATTACATTGTCTTTGTCCTAAAGGGAAGAGTCATTCTGAACTTGGATTAACGACCTTTTTGTTTTTCAGGCCAATCAGCTCATGCATGCCAAAGTGTTTACTGTGTTAACGTGTGACTGTTAAGACTTTCAAGGTAGTACTGAGTATACTCAATAACATTTATCAAGCATGTACAGCAAAGTTGACATGATGAAACTCCGATTGTTTTTCTGTAATACAGTTGTTGGGTCTGAAAGAATGTAAACCAAAAACCATACATGATTCCTTATACCTTTACAGGTCCAGGAACCGTCCAACTTCCCACAGCTGTTGGGTTACATGGCTGGAAAACTTATTGTCTTCTCATTGCTAGGACTGGTTTTCTCCATATTCAGAGTCTAATTTTCAGGAATTTAAGTAAGTGCACATTCTGGATGAGTCATTATTTCTAAAATTTGCAGGCTTAGAGACTCATATCATAAGCAGACCATCACACAAAGTAAGTTCTTCGGTTACAGACATATTTTATCAGAGGTTTATTAGTATAAACTGATATATAAACTCCAGTATTCTAACTAATACATAAACACTAGTATAAATTTACAAGCTCTAGTGTTAAGCATATTTGCTTCTTTCCATAATCCCACTGATAAATTGCTTTACCAAGATATTTCTTCTATTTTTTTTTTTTGTGGGGGTGGCACATTTTCAATTACAAGCCAAGTTTCTCACATCCACATAAATTTTAATGTCGTTTTACCTAACTGTTCTTAGATGTCCACATGTACATTTCCTTCAAAAAACTAAAATCCAGACCTCTCTCAGTCACAAGCAAAGTGACCTGCAGCACCTGCATGAGCAGCATGGCATTGCAGAATGACTTGTCCAAGCCACTGGTGGGAAAAGTCAGCTTTCAGCCTGTTCCTCCTACTTCTGTTTTTTTAATCACTCCCACCCATTGCCAAAAAAGATCAAGATATACTTAAGTTTTGTTCTTTTAAAAAAATCCCAACAAACCCCACACATATGCCCTATCTTTCATCTATTTGTGAATCTTTCATTGGTCAGTACTGGGTGCATCTAATGTTACTGCATTAACACTGCTGCATGCAGTGAGCAGTGTAAACTGACAAAATTTAAAAGTACATGGAGGAGAAAGGAGTGTTTGAAATCTTAGCTGAATTGAAGTCCAAGATTGCATTTTTCTGGTGATTTCAACGAAACAGAGATTTCATCATAACTGATGACTAAACCTTCTGACTGACTTCATTGATATACTGATTTTTGAAGCCATGTAAAATATTTTCCTTATTTGTAGTAAACCTTTATATATGTATGCATATATACATTTCTATATATTGTTGTGTAACTTAGAGAAGGAGAGAATATAAACAAAATCACCTAGAGAACCACTGAATTATATTAACAAATAAGAGTCACCATGTGTCTCCCTTGTGTAGAATCAAAGTTGTAGTCGAGAAAAAGAAGACGATGATGCCAGGAATATGTAAGGTATTCTCCATATAGAACACGAAGTAAATGAACAAAGATAAGACAAAAAAAGAACATAATGATAAAAGATAGAAAAACATAATCATCCAGCAGATGTAACATTTATTAGCTAAGCTCATATGCAAAATAGCTTTCACAGTAAAACAAGGCAAGGTGATATTAACATCCACTGCGCTGTTTCTGCCCTGCATATACACAGAAAAACACAATGCATATATTCAATCTTATGAAAAGGTTTAGATTTAAACTTGCTAATAGTAACTGTAGATTTAGTACAAAGAAATGTGATTCAGAGCTGAAGTTCTGCAACATAGCCCAGCCCACATTTATGAAGGGGCTGCCAGAATTTGCTCCAGCTATAAAGGTATTGCTCAGGTTTCAGTCCACCATTTAGTAAGGAGCTGATGGAGACTTCCCTTGCAAACATAGAGATGCTCTTCCTTTTTGGCATTAGTGATTTCCTGTGCTATTAATAAATAAACCTGCAATGGTTTTTATGTTGTAAAATAGTATCTGCATTCTTGTACTTGTCTACTGTAGTCCAGCATTTGTAATGCTTTAGGCAGCACGTGGTGCAGTTGATTTTATATGACTTCTCATAGGACTTCTTGACTTTCTCTGTGTGTAAAATTCACAGGCTGAGTTGTCTTCTTCAGCTCTTCCAAAGGCTCACACAAACATGCAGACGACAAGGGTGGTTCCCTCCAGATCTGACAGCTGGTGGTCCCCAGATGGATCAGTCCCGAAACCTTGGGAAAGCCAGAGCTGATCTGGAAAGACTTAAGTGTCTTCAATAATACACTAGTAGGGCTTTTGAAAGCCTTGAGCTCCACAGGATTTTCTGCCAATGATTTTCTGCGAGTTTATCAGTCTGAAGTGTACGGTTTCCAGCAGTCACAACCTCCACAGACTATGTCAGCCAGGCTTCTGGGAGGCTTCTCACATGGCTCTGCAACACGTGTGACTCGTGAGAGGCCTGTCCCCAGAAATGGTGCAGAAGGGCTGAACCCCCAGCACTATCCAGCTGGAGAAGGCTCTCTTCTGTTCACTAGCCAGCCTTGCTGACTATGAGACCTAGTATCTTTGCTTAAGCAAAAGTTGCTCAGTTTTTCCAGTTAGAAAAGGCAAAAGTGTCTCTTTTTTTCTCTTCAGTTTCAACATTTTTAAATAAAATCAGCACTAGGACAATGCTATAGGTTTTGATAACACATTATTATTGACTAAGAAAATAATAAGATTATTGGAAGCAACTGTTAATGTTCTCATACCAGTGACCCATATTATTATGCAAATACGGAATTGCTCCATAGTTACAAAAATTTAACGATAGGATGTAATTTAGAGCAGCAACAACATCAGAAACACCCCAGTAATGTTCTCAGTTGCTAATTGAACGTTTCCTTACAAACATAAACTAGTAGCACCATTAAAAGTTAAGAGTTCTAGCAGAGATCCTGCTCAAATAAAAGAGCCCAGGTGGCTGGTACACAACAGCTACCAACACCAGCTTTTATCTATGGAGGCCATCTTTTAAATACAGGTCAAATCATGAATGAAACATGCTGAGGGATCTTTAACTATCAAACCAAGCTGCAGTAGATAGTTACATGGAACATAAAATTATTTTCAAAAATCATGAAATCTTTTAGAAGACGTTGCCCTGCAGGAGAAGGTGAAGGGTTGAGGTAAAACAGGAGTTTTCTGAGACAAGTTCTTCTTGGAAAGTTTAATCTTTAAATATACTTGGCCTGAATTCACCTGACTAACCAGCTCAGTGGGCTTAGGGCTTACTTATTCCTTCTACGTGTAGAAAGTGCAGTGGACTAAACAAAGGCGAGTTTGGGAAGTTCATTATTGCCTTGCTCACAGTACTCCTTCAATAGCTCTTCTCTGTCTAACAGAGCAGGTAAATCTGATTTGAAGTCCATCTGCTCCATCTAGCTATGATGATTTTCTAAATATCTTCCTTTCTAAGCATAGAGCTCTTGATACAGATTTGCCCTATAAATACTCAATGTTTTGGTTTTGTTTTTGTTTCTTTAAATTATTTATTCACAGTATACCAAATTTGGTTGTGACTGATTTGCTGCTTCTCTGTGTCCTGGCAGAAAGAAACTTTTGTGTGTTGACTCTCACCATGCTTGAAATGCCAGAGGAGCAATGTGCAATCTGATAAAGTTCTTTTCAAAGAAGTTGGATGTTTTCCATTTTTTTTTAAATTCAACTCATCTGAAGTCCCAATGTCTTTTCAGAAGATATGCTCCAGCCTTAATTGGGGTGCTCATTCTGAGAGTAAATAGGTGACATTTAAGGGCCAGCAATATACAAGCAGGTTCTCTAAATAATCTCACAACCTTTTCAATTCTATGCATTTAAAATTAAGTGTGCAGCCTGCAACACGTTAAGTATTTTTGGAACATGGGAGAAGTATTTACACCCAATAATTCCACATAACTTGCACAGTGAATCCTTTCCAACTCTGCGTAAAATACAGTGTAACTGAGTGCAAGTGCAAATTAAGAGGGTAGCAAGCACACGGCTGATCTTCCCAGCCTTGCTTCAAAGCCGTTGTGCAGTGGCCGTGAAGCCCCTTCAAACTGTGTGGCTGAGATCTGTGCTCTCAGGGTCTTAACATCTCTCTTTCTGCTGTCCAAAAATATAGCCCTGTGATGTGAAGGTGACTTTTCAATCCATCTTCTGAGGTGGGTCTTTGAAGTGAGGAAAGACAAGACAGATCCTTACAGTCATGGTCTGAGGCAAAGCTTTGCCATCAGACCTATAAGCGATGCCTCTACTTTGCCCAGAAGTCTGAAAGCAAAAACAAAAAAAAGACTGAAAAATGTGAAAGAAAGTGTGAGGGAACAGTAGCATGCAGTAAGAGAAGATGTGATGATGAGTGGTTGGAAAGCAGTTAATATCTTATTTGGCTTCTTACAAAGGTGTACATTGCACAAGCAAAGACTACAAGCCTTTTTGTTTTTTTACCTTAGTGTCTCCATGTTGCCCAGAGGTATGATGAGCATTGTTTAGGTGGGAAAAACTTGGGACTTGCATTGTCTCTGTCACAATATGTCAAGTCAAACATATGAGCTGAAGAAGTGCCTTGATTTTGCTCAATTAGTACTGTTTGCTTTGTGGCCTTCCCATTAACAAGTATAAATTTGTACAGTGGTCACCATTTAAAGATCAATATTTACCAAGGGTTATCATATCATCAAGCCTAGGACACTAAGTAGTTCCTTAAACTTTGAGCAGAAAATAATACTAAGATCTGGTAAATATTTAACACACGTATCATTTTATGGTAACTACCACTTTTGGTACAGGTGTTCATTACCTCCTCCTAGCTAAATCTTACATTATATTACATTGCACTGAACTTAGGCTTCTCTTCAGCCAGATTTCAGTTAAAGGAACTGAGGAGAAGAATATAGTGAAACTGACTTTATAATTAATGTAATGAAAAGAAATATAATGAATAATAGCTTCCATTTTGTGCTGTCCTCTCATGCCAAAGCACTTGATTCAGCATGAGTTCTCTGTGGAAATACTGGATTTATGGCTAAAGTAAATCTAGGCAAAATTAACTCGAGGTTTCATTTTCCTTTGGGTGTAATAGGAAATTCTCTATTTGGTAAGGAATCCTCTCTAGTAGCTAACTATGCTGTCCAGATACTTTTAATCTAACCACCCTTCCTTTGGTGTGTAAGTAACAGATGTTTAAGAGATAAGAAATTAGATAGATTGTGATTACTGAGAAGCAACTTAATTTCGATTCATTGCTTGATGTTCTCATTCACTTGTTCTGAAAATGACAGTAGTTAGTAGGGTTGTTGGGTTTTTTAATTGACATTTTTTATGTTTTAACAATTAACTTAAGCTTAACCTATGCACACCTCTAATTTTGAAACACATCATTTGAGAGCTAATACGTCACTTTTTTCAGTGTAAGTTGGAATTATTTCCAAAATGGCTTCACTTTAATTATGTGTGTGTACCACTTAGCCAGCTTATATTCTTGTAGTCTATAGAAAGAGGTAAGGAGAAAGCAGGAAACAACAGCTTTGCTTCTCCCTCTTTCCCAAACCAAAATCCATTCCCTCACAATTTTCTAAGAAAAGAGTTATTTCAAATGAGCTAGAGGAAGGGCTTGGCAAGGGAGAGATTAGGTTTGGGTATTTCTAGTGGGAAGAAAAAGGGATGATTAAGAAACTATCTTAGATAGCTCATTAGCTTTCAAATATTGCATGTGTTTGGTTGATAAAGGTAATAATGTTCACACAAGTACTGTGAGGCATTTGACTTTGTACCTCACAAAATTTTGATTAAGAACATAAAATGATAATAAAATCAACTTGGTGCATGTTGAATGGCTTAAAAAGTACAATTTTTTCTTGTAATTGCAAACAGGGAACTCTCATAGAAATTATGTTTTCCTAGTCAGGTCCTCAGGGATCAGTTTTTAATACCATGCTGTGAAATATTTGTATCAGTGCAGAGGAAAAGACTTAGAATAGGTGTTTGGAAGAACTTTCTGAAATATGGTACAGTGAGCTATACAAAGAGGATACCTAGGAAAGCTGTGGTTTCTCAGTAAAGTATTTTAAGAATTGCTTGAGTAATAATACTGGGACTGTGTAAGTTGACTTGCATCTGTTTCCTAGTAGGGATATGATGGACATGACCTTTTGAGACTGCTTCAGAACTACATCTGCATGATTCAAACACGAAGTAATCACTGACAAGATTTGAGGGTGGTCAGGAAACTAGAGTGGTGATAAATAAAAAAGAGGGTAAGCTGCTGACACAATGGCAGCCAGATTGATCTCCCAATAACTTGAACATAAACAAGCAACACTGTGTTGTAGTGTAGCCATAGCAGGAGGGCAATGGGGAAGGATGAAGGGTAGAGGGAGCATAAAACTTACCAGCTGATAGCTGTACGTTAATACCGTACATCACAGAACCTCTGATCTTCACAGTCCAGAGAAAAGCCATCAGAATGGCAGCAGTGCTTTATAATTTGCCCTTGCAATAACCAATGCCAACAAATATTTCTGTATAGTTCATAAGTCAGGTGTCTGCAGGGAGAAATATTATTTTTTATGTCTAACTGATATAATTGGAAAAAACAGATGAGCTTTTAGGTACACAAGCCCTAAATCTCCTCCTTTGTTCCCAGGTGTACCAATCTGTCTTATAAAAAATACTACTGGTCCTTATGAAGTCTGCTTTGCTTATACCCTCTGGCCATCATAACTATAACAACCTTACTGTAGATAGAAATTGAAGTAACAGGTGACTTGTTCAAGTCTAGGAGAAGCAATACTGAGGAGAAATACATAGTCCCCTCATTCTGACACATAGACTGTGCCACACTCCAATAGCTGAAAGGTAAATTAGGACAAATTCAGAGTGGAAGTTAGGTTTGCTTTCTATCAGTGACAGCAATTAAGTCCCAAACAGTGCATTAACACATTTGATAGATTCCCCATCAGAAAAAAATACTAAAACAAGTCTAGATGCTTTTAGTAAGCTATGTAGCTCTAAGAGAAGCTGAGATTTGGAGCTTAACCAGGGTGTTTAACAGGCTTTTGGTCTTTGTTAAATGGGAGGTAAAAAAATGCATGAACCTAGTTGTCCTCTTTGGTTTCATTCATTTCTATGAATCTACAGCTCTGAAATTTAATTTCAAGAGCTGAATTTACAAATAGTGAGTAGAACAGCTCTGAACTCACTGTCATTTCTAGTTTATTGTTCTAAATTTAAGGCTGTTACATCATCAATTGTTGTTCTATGTTCATCTTGTAAAAAGAAACAGGCTAAGGCTCTGCAGGATGATGGTCAGGCCAGGCCAACATAGACAGGCAATCTCCTCAAGCACCACAAATCTGTGTCCAAACCTCACAGTTTATCACGTGTTAAGCCTATCCAGATGGTAGGTAATACTCTGGTATTAACAATCCACATCCGTTTCCACTTCCATCTCTGTAGAATATTGCCAGCAAGTCTCCCTGGTGGTCTTTTAAAAGTAAAGGAACCCGCATGTACATGAATGTACACGACATATATTACAGTATCTTGTTCTCAACTAAAAAAGCAAGCTCTTAGTAATTTAGAATCTGAAATACGCAGCAGAACAGAGTTTCAAATAATATTAAATTGTGCTACTTGTGAGTACTTTCCCTAACTGCCTGTGACAGTCCCAGGCTTCTGAGGACAGGACTTGGAAAAAGAGGAAAGTCTGACCTGCAAGCAGTTGATGTGCCTGCCTGTGAGAGCTGAAGCGATGGGGCTTTGCATGTATAAAGGTAGAGCTCCAGAGCGAAACTGTTCTACCCACGCAGCATTACAGGCACCGGTACAGCTCCAGACTGCTGTCAGCTGCATGCCCAGAACTAACACATCAGATTTATGGACTGGGAACCTGGAGATTTTTAGTATACAATACCAGGCAGCAGAAATAAATGTGGAGCTACAGAGGAGACTAAACTGTCATGGAGGTGTAGTCACAGTTAGTTGTCCAGTAGTCATAGCAAAACATGTAGCTAGAGAAATTCCAGCCTTGCAGAAACCAGGATTTTTTTTTCTCTTTTCTTTTTCCCTTTTTTTTTTTTTACTTGGGTAAATTATAGGTTTACACTTTTAAATATTACTTGCAGATCATTAAGGCTGCCTTTCAGTTTCTCCAGAGGTTACCTGGCTTTCAATAGATCCCAGAAGAAAGCATCTTAGATTTCTGCTTACTGTCGTGTTGTTCCCCTACAAACACCTCCCCTTTCCCTGCCCTTTCCCTATGAACACCTGCCTGCCTGTGGGTGTAAGGCATGGGACCACAGCTTCTGTCCCAGGAGAGGA
Organism: Mesitornis unicolor; assembly: GCF_000695765.1. Classification (NCBI taxonomy): domain Eukaryota; kingdom Metazoa; phylum Chordata; class Aves; order Mesitornithiformes; family Mesitornithidae; genus Mesitornis; species Mesitornis unicolor. The sequence goes on along the minus strand of NW_010171077.1, from coordinate 100,100 downwards.
AGACCAAGATGTGAGGCAACAGACATTCAGGATGCACTGCACAGCTCTGCAGGTTAGATGGGGTGGGAATAATAGGGTCTCAGAGCAGGAGCTAGCAGAACTGTGTAAAACTGAGCTGGTTTCAGGAACACAAAAGGCCCTGGGCTTTTGCTTCATCCTTCTTTGACACTCTGTGGATGCTCATCGCTGACAGCCAGCAAGGCAAAAAACTGAATTGCAGCCTCCTTCTTTAACCCCTGGACACATTACCAAAGTTTTGCCAAGATACTTCCTTCTGGAAAACTCCCTTTTCTGTTTTAACCACTTATTTCCACCCATCAGTTTTCTCTTCGTTGTTATAGTGAGTAAACCAGCTGGCACTTCAAAGTCCTCCAGATGTCCTACTCAACTGCATGTCATCTAGAACCCTAAAAACTTCTGTATTTGTTTCTAGTCACTTCTTCCTCAGGCCTATTTCCTCTTCTACAGCACAATCAGGACACCCTTGCTGGCATCAGTCTGAGCAACCAGCAGGAAGGGACATCCAAGATGGGCTGATAGGTAGCTTGAGACACCTCACTTAGATATCTAACTTGGGAAGGGTAGAATAATTGAGTATATGAGTTAGGGGTATTCCCATTATTTTTATTTAGCCAGAGAGAGAAGCAGATCCCTGCCGAGAGCAATTCAGGGCACCTAAGGTCAGTTCCGTGCAGAACCTATTTCTCTTCACCAAAATATGGAAACTGAGGGAAGTTTGCAGTTCTAAATGTGTATTAAGTCCCTCCAGCTAAGCAGTATGAATATCCTGCCTGCCTTCTTCCACTGTTCATACATCCCATACAAGTTCAGGCACCCATAAACATTGACGGATATAACAAGGGATTTACTTGCATAGCTGCTGCCTTCGCTGGTGCCTTCGTTTCTCTGAGCTGAAAGCGTGCTGCGACATTCAGAGCTCATTACAGGGTGCAGCGTGTTGTTACCCCATCCTAGCAACCCGGAGGCACAGGTTTTGGTAACACTGTCTCATTTTTTTTTATACACACTCATCCTCTGGGGAGAATTCTCATCACATCTGCTACCGGGAGTGTTTTGGTGGTTCTGCTCCCCTTAGGTGGTGCAGGCAGTGCAGAAAGGAGTGGGTGGTCAGCAGCTTAAGCGGCACGGGAAGTTTTTCAGCTGCCTGTTGCTGGAGGCTCCGCAGCCCTCGCAGGGTTAAGCCAGAAGGATTTTGCTGCCCTGTCTTGACACAACTCGGAAGTTTGCCAAATAGCATTAATTAAATTTCATGCTTTTCATCAGACTTATTAAATGTACTCATCCCTACCAGCTACCATAATGACATGGGCTATTATTATTATTATTATTATTACTTTACAATTAGTGTGTTGTTCCCTAACCACCGTTAAATATGACTGGAGAGTGTTTCTGAGTTAATACTTTAAGACCAGTCTAAACTATACAAAGCACTGAGAATTATAGAAGACACATTTATTTTAGGTGTCAAAGTATTCTTCCTATGTTAAAATCTTTAGGGAAATGCTTCTTCCCAGCTCTGTCTTAATATTTCTAGACTCAAGGAATGCCTTGATTTGTGTCTTCATTTTTAAATGGTGAGATATATTTGGGAGGGGGGTGAATAGAAGCGAATTATTACTACAAGAAAATATGTTGTAAAATATTTCTGAAGTGTTTAGTGGAAAACAAACTTGAAAATTTGCAAATTTACCCAATTCTTGCCTTAGCTAGATTTCTTTTTTCCAGTTGTTATTTGAACCCTATGCCATTAATTCAGTGCAGCAATGTGAAACTGTTAAGATTTGCTGTTGTGGATTGTTTAGCCTGATGATAGGTCTCAGAGAGCATGGCTGTAAATAGGAACATGTACTTGTTCAGCCCTTTGCAGCACAACTTGTGATAGCATCCTCATGGAGTATGATATAAGTTGCTGAGAGAAATCACACAGCTGGTCAAAGCACTAAGCCGAGATCAAGTAAACGTTATTCAAATCTCTACTTCCCATCACAGGGAAGTATATTGGAACAAATACTGTCCAGTATTTATAGACTTTAGTAATATGGAGTGTTCAGTACAGACTGGCTACTTTAGTACTTCTACTTTGTGCTACATTCAAGCTCAGTGTGGAGAACTGTCCTACTTTTCTTTTGTTGGGTTGTGCAAAAAATCAACTTGCATTTTGCCTTGGGGAAAAGGCTCAATTTGTATTTGCTTAGCCCTAAGACTTGTGCAGAGAAAGCAAGTTTGTCATGTATCTGTCATGACATTATCTAGATAATTCCTTTTGATAAGCAGTATCATTTTTCTGGAGCAGTATTGAAGAGGACTTTACCCTGGAGTGAATTGAGAGCAGCCGATATGGTTGGATAAATACTCAAGTTCTGCCTGGTATCAGGTATATGCCTTCCATATGAGAGATGGTCTATGTTCTTTGATTGTAAAAAATGTCTCAGGTAACCCAAGAAATTATTCTCCAGGCCTGATATTTTAAAGTTGGCTCTTTTCCCGATCTGTCCATTAATAGGTTCAGAAAAAGAAGGTATTCCTGTTAAGACACAACATTGTACAGAAGGAGCTTGGAAACAAGCTCGTTTCTTTCACAACAGTTACACCACTGCTTTTAAGCTGCGTGGCTCGGCTGATGCTTGGACCCCAGTGTTGCAAACAAAAGAGCATCAGGGGACTGCAAAAGTCAAGCAGAGACCCCACGCTCCAGCAGAGAAAAAGTCATTGGTTGTAGCCCACAACTCCTTTCCTAATGAAATATTCTACCACTGTCAAACAATAAATTTCTACAAAAGGAATATTTTTTCTGAATGTTTTCAACATTGTAATTTTTTTCTGTAATAATGCCCAGCAGCAGCAACCACAGAAGACATCTGGAATACAGGGCACCTAACCCCAGGATTTCTCTCTACCAGTATTTGTATTACCATCACTACTTGCCTGAGCTGACAGGAGATTAACTTTCAAAAATGCCAGTATGGACAGTGCAGTAGAAAGCGCTTGTTGTTAAATCTGTCCGCACACCTCCAGGTGCCCTGAGAAGCTAAGGTGGGAGTCTTCCCATTCTCCTTTCTGCTCTTGAATGATTGCTTCCTGTGATAGCTTTTGCTTTTCCCTGCAACCCAGCACATCTGCAGAAGGGGTGGTACACGAGGGTGGGGGAATGTGCCGCTGATGTGCTCAGTGAATTGGGGGGCTCATGTCATACCAAGATGAGGGAGCAACCGAGCCCACATGGTTAACCATCACCTCTGACCTAGGCACAAAGGCCACCACTTTAAAAGCATTTGTAAAGGAAAGTGAGCAACTGGGGAAGCAGTCTTCCCAGCTCCAGGAGTTTTATTCTGCGTTCTGTATTTTTCTTAAAAACTACAACCCCTAGAGGCAGTCTACATAACCTGAAGATTTCACATGTCATTAAAAATGCATGCATACACAGTCACGCATACGCACATTCTCAGGTGTTATGTTAGTGGGAAATATGGCAAAAAAAATTTCCAACCAACCCTGTGGACAAAGGAAAAGAAAACAGTATCTTTTAATTATTTAAACGTTGTGAGCCAGCCTCATAATTTCTCAGCATTTGGAGCTGGCAATAATTTATATTGCTAGGTACATGCCTTAACATGAGTGGGACTTGTCTGCTTGAGAATCTGAAGGCAATATCTTTTATGGATACAAAGCAGCCGGCCAAGTTCTGCTTTTATTCCTGCTTCCATTTCCTTCCAGCTCTCCGATTCTTTTTTTCCTTGTCCTTTTCTTTCCTCCACGCTCCCCCAGTTATTCACCCTCCACCTCACAAAGAAGAGGGAGGCTTATGAATTTGTTATACTTGGTGTTGGAGCACGGGCAAACTCTGGAGGGATCAGGCAAGCTCGTTTTCATCTTTTATAAACCGCAGAGCTCCCTCCGTCTGTGCTCCAGCCTGTGGTGACACTGACCTCTGGTGATCACATCAGTAACACTCACACTGCAGTGACACAGCTGCAATTTTGAACTAACGTTGGTTGTTTTGGGGGGTTTTTTGGTCTGTTTTGCACCATAAAGTACGGACATGAGTGCATCTCCCAAGACTTGCTCCCACTCTGGTTTTACACACAGGATTTAATCACAGCCTTTCTGTTGCTCAAAAAAGTTTTGTACAACATTTCTCAAAATATATATTGCACATGATAGACAAGTTTATAATCTGTCATGCTATTTCTTGAAAACTTACATACATACTATGTTTCATGGGGACCTTAATTACTAAAACAAATTCGGAATAAGGCTGTGGCCCGTGCAGAAGTGACACAATGCAGGTTCCCACAACACTGTGCCATCCCCGGGATTTGTCCTTCCACTCATGAAGCACAGCATTAAATCCACTGAAGTGAACGGAAGCCAGATCTCCACCCAGGCTAGTTTTTGTCCATCCAGCCAAGAAAAGCAAATAAATCTGAGGCTAAGGCTGCAAGTTTTCAATTGCTCATTTTAAATGTGCTCTATTATGATATTGGAATGATCTCAGCACACTGAAGTTACAGAATCAAATGCGCTGCAGACCTTGGCAGAAGTGAACGCTGAGTTAATGAAGAGAGTTTCGGCTTGACATTCGCTCTATTTTGTAACCTTAATTCTACTTTAATTTATTCTTTGGAAATTTTAGAGCTCAATCCCATGGAGATGGAGTGAGAGAAAATGTTGTGTTGCTTATTAATCATTAGCAAATCTCCAAGATGCTTCAATAGGATAACGACACAGGTATTGGAAAGTACACTTTGAATGAGCTTTAATTAAAAATGTAAGGACTGATGATAACTTCATTATATAGGCAATGCTTTTTGAACATCATCCGGTACTGCTGTAGCCCAGTAGGTATGAACAGTCCTTGATCTCCTTAGGATAGCTTA